>NC_083386.1:2142500-2442500 GCF_031755915.1 Ziziphus jujuba
TTTCACAAAACACCATCCCACATATTTTTATTCGATAACCCGGTACGAAACAGCGATAACAACAAACCACAATTTTCCTCGAAATACGAGATGCAACCATAAAAATACCGCGGGCATAATTTATAAAATTTAACCAAATATTTTCATAAAATATTTAACCCAATTATGCCCGGAAAATCAAATTTAAAACCACGTACAAATACTACCAAAATACACCATGCTCATGCATAATAAATAAATTAAATCACAATAAAACCATAATTAAATCACACCACATGAGCATAAATTTAAATATCAATTTAAATACCAATTAAATATAATTAATTGCCCAAAATAATTTTTGAAGGTGGGTCACTCACCTGGAGCACGCAAATCAACTAAGATCCTCCTCGGGATCAACTCCACTACTCGCGCGTGCACCTAAACAACCACAGTGCACAAACCAAAAATATTAATATTTTATTCAGGTAATTCCCAAATGGATACCCGGGGAGCGAACAGCAAACGACATCTAAGGGTTACGAGTTATATACCGAATCGAAGCTCGCGTGATGAGGATCACAGATTCGGTCTTACTTTCCGGTGATCGGACCCGACGGGGTCGGAATCTCGCCGGAAAGCTTTTCAAGTTTCGGCTCCGCAATTCTCCCAAACCGTCGTGAATTGGTGGAAATGGAAGTCGGATTCGGATTCAGGAGGTTGAACACTGCGGACTGGAGCTGGCCGGAATTTTGGGTACTCGCCGGAACAGTACTTTCCGACGCGGCACGTGCGGTGGCCGTTGGTCATGACATTTTGCAGACTTGCAGATCTTGAGGAGAGCAACCCAACGGAACCGGCGGTGAGCAAAACGGAGGTCAGACGGCGGAGAAATCACCGATTGAAGATTTCCGGCCCCTCGCCGGAAAACGCTCCGATCCTGGTGCGTCGGTCCGATGGCCGTGATTTTTGGTAGGTCGCCCGGACTTGAGGAGAGGATCAAGGCTAGCTGGCGCGTGTGGCCGGAAAATGGCCAAAAAAGGGTCGATTTGCGATGGCTGGCGGTGGAGGGGTAAAACTCGCCGCCGAACTTCGGAGGTCCGATCCGGGCGCGTCCGGCGGCCGTTCACCGTGAAATTTGGAGGTTTTGCCGGAAATGAGGAGAGCAACGTTGCTGGCCGGCGTGTGTACAGTAGATCGGCCGGAACAGTGCAAAAATTCCGATGGCCGGAAGTCCTCTCTCTCTCTCTTTCTCTCTCCTCTCTCTCTTTCTCTCTCTTCCCGAGACTTTTAACAAATAAAAACCCCTGTGTGACACTGTTCATGCCACATGGACCAATCAGAAGATGACACGTGGCATTTCACTGTTCACTGACCCAAAAACATTAAAATAATACGGTATCCGGTAAACTTCAAACATCCATAACTTTTTAACCGGATGTCCGTTTCGAGCGTGCCGCTAGTCTGTGAACTCGTATCGACGAGCACTCCACAACCATGCACGAGTCAAAGCTCAATTCCCCATAAACAAAAAGTCAACTCTGGCACCCCCTGGACAGTTTGGACTGCAACTTGTTTCGCCCATAACTTTCAAACCGTAGCTCCGTTTTCGACGTGCTACCAGTCTACGAACTCATGGCATCATGCACTTCGCCACGGTACCCTGGTCAACTCAAAATTCCCACCGAGTCAAAAAGTCAACTTTTGACCCCCTTCGGTCAACGGTCAACAGTCAACCTCGATCAACGTGCACGGATTCCGGTGCGATTTGGGACGGGGTGTTACAGTCTGCACCTCCTGCCTCGCCCGTCGATGCGCGGTTGCAGCCTTCCCGGTCGTACAAACGAACCCTGGCACAAACCGCACCAAGGAACACCTAACGATTTGGCATTCACCCCCCGCCCCATAGATGGTGTGCGGTCGGGGTGTGCGTCGTATTCTCTATTGTAATGTCAAAACGACTCTCGACAACGGATATCTCGGCTCTCGCATCGATGAAGAACGTAGCGAAATGCGATACTTGGTGTGAATTGCAGAATCCCGTGAACCATCGAGTGCAGGTGTCCTTCGTCCCCCATTTCAGGCAGCGCCCCCAACAGTCACCGAACAAGCATCCATGGAGAAACGTTGCCCACAAATGCCGCATCATGCAAAACCATGGCAATAGCCATATGAAGCAATGGATTGCACCGCAAAAGCCCACACATTTTGAGTTTCCCACATGGTGGTGCATGCCTAGGCACCGTAGCATACCCCGCACAAACACCCACCCGGATCCCACCAAGATTGCTCCCCAAGCAAGGTTCGGAGAGACTCCCACAGGAGTGTAAGTGTCCTTCGTCCCCCATTTCAGGTAGCGCCCCCAACAGTCATCGAACAAGCATCCATGAAGAAGCATACCCCGCACAAACACCCACCCGGATCCCACCGAGATTGCCCCCCAAGCAAGGTTCGAAGAGGCTCCCACACGAGTGCAGGTGTCCTTCGTCCCCCATTTCGGGCAACGCCCCCGGCAATCACCAAACAAGCATCCATGAAGAAGCATACCCCGCACAAACACCCACCCGGATCCCACCGAGATTGCCCCCAAAGCAAGGTTCGGAGAGACTCCCACACGAGTGCAGGTGTCCTTCGTCCCCCATTTTAGGCAGCGCCCCCAACGGTCACCGAACAAGCATCCATGAAGAAGCATCACCCACAAATGCTGCAGCATGCAGAACCATAGCAATAGCCACACGAAGCAATCGATCGAACCGGACAAGCCCACACATTTTGAGTTTTTTCCCACATCGCACTGCCCAAGCCCCTCCCCCCCGGGCCCCCTGCTGGGTCGCCAACGGTGGGGCCCACCCGACACCGTTGCCGGTGCATGGCGGCCCCCACCTGCCGACAAGACCTGCCATTGTGCCCACACCCCCCAGCGCTGGCAGGCTGCTGGGGGGGGGGGGGGGAGGGGGGGGCTGGCTCTCGCTGTTGAAACAAGCAGGTACCACCCCCCTAATGAGCTTATTTAGCCATTTTCTTTCTGGCAGGCTCAGATATCAATTTCAGCGATGAGTCATAATGGCTTTTTTTTTTTGCTCTAAACATTGACTTTTGATGAGATTTTTTGCAGGGATGCTTACAAAAATGGGTACAACATTATGGAATTGGATTTATAATTTTTTCTGCAACATATAATTTTTTTTATTTTTTTTTGCCGAAAAACTAATAAAAATTCGAATAAAATAGGAAATGGGTTGGAGGTTGGTTTTTTTTGTTAGGAATGCTTTAAAATGATCCACTAGAATTCTTACCGTTTCCAGATGCCCTAATTTTGCTGCAATGTGAAGTGGGGTGTTTCCTTTGTTGTTTTGCTCATAAAGAAAACGTAGCAGATGATCTTCTCTTGTATTAAGTTGCCGTAGCTTCCCAGATTTAGCTGCTATATGAAGAATAGTGTTGTTTTGGCCACGAGATCTGATGTTGTCCACATTACAAAATAGATTGTCGTCGCCATTAATTGCAGCATTATACGATGCACCATCCATCATAAGCTACCTTGCTAGATATTTTCGATCCAATCTCATGTCTCTCTCTCTCTATGTCTTATCTTGCATCTACCTTTGTATATATAAAGGAGAATTGGAACTTTGAGTGTTGGGTGGTAAATGTCTGTTTGCCCTTTTTTTTTTTTTTTTGATTAATTGTTGATTAGTATCATGATATTTTAGGGTTATGCGAATTGAATTCTAAAATTTGAAGTTATTTAAATTAATCCTTAAAGTTTCAAATTAATTTGATTGGTTAACAATTTTAATTTTGCTGTTACATGTTGTCAGCATGACTTCATGCTGATGTTATACTTTCCTTTTCAGAAAAAATAAAAAATTGAAAAAATAAATTTTTTTATCTTTTTATTTTATATTTATAATTTTTTACCTGTAAAAAATTGTATCGTGTCCTAATTCTAAAGAAATTAAATGTTTTGGACCTAAAATTAGATCAAAACTAAAACTTTAAAATAAAATTAGAATTTTGGTCTAACAAAAATATTTTTGTTTGATCGAAAATTGAATAAAATAATTTTAATAGATCAAAAATTAATAATAATTTCTTATACCCAAACCATAAAAAAATATAAATTTCAATTTTTATAATTTTTTATTTTTGTTTAAGAAGAAAAGAACAATAAATCTACTTACATTTACTTGTAAATAACTAAATTCTACAAGAAATGGACAACCATACAAAAATTAAAAATAAAATGAATCATTTTTGCTTAAAACCATAAAGATCTAAACATAATAAAATAAATTATTAGACCAAATAAAAATAAAAATAAATAAAACCAATAGTAATGATTTATTTTTATTTTTTATATTATACCTTTTTTTAAAAAAAAGCATAAAAATTTATTTTTATTTTTACAGAACAAAATTCCAATTTTAGTTTTATATGTATTTTCATCTAATTTTTATTTTGGTAATTTTAGTCTAATTTTTTTTATGGTTTAGGCGTAAAAAAATATTATTGATTTTTGGTCTAATAATTTTTTTTTATTAAAGCAAAACTTAAAAATTTGTTTTTTAATTTATTTTTTGTCTAATTTTAAGTTCAAAAACACTTAATTTTTTTGGAATTTTAATTTAAACAAAAGAGGAATGCATAGAATTTTTCAAATAAATAACCACAAATATAAAATGAAAAAATATGAAATTTACTTTCTCGATTTTTAAATTTTTTTTTTACTGAAAAATAAATTATGACATTAACATGCTGATGTAATCTAATGGTAAAATTAACACAGTTAGTTAATTACATTGATTTACAACAAATTTTAAATTGCAAGGACAATTTGAGCAATTCCAAATTTCAAAGTTTGATTCACATAATAATAAAACTTTAAGTACTAATTAGCGATTAACAATTTTTCTTTTTTCTTTCTCAAGTTCTCACTTAATTTTTGTTATAGAACTTTCTCCGAACTTACACTCCATTGCCTGAAACCAAACCACTTATTTCCTTTGATTTTCTTTCTTATGAACTTATTCTTTCCCTGCTTTCCCTTTATTTTTTTTAAGATCAAAGGAAAAAAATAAGGGTTCTCATTCATTTTCACTGAACTGAAAGCAGAGAGAAAATGAGTTCAGATTTTTAAGCAATTTGAAGCTTTAGGATAAAAGTAAGGTTATTCTTTACTTGGGAGGCACTAAAGATAAAACATGGCAAAAAGGGAAGTGCATGGTTGCCAAATATAAAATGAAAAATGTGAAGAAATTTTTTTTTTAATTTTATAAAAAATTTTTGTTGAAATATAAATTATGACGTTAGCATGCTAATGTAATCTCATGGTAAAATCAATACAATTAGTTAATTAGACTAATTTGTAACAAATTTGAACTACATGATTAATTTAAGCAATTCTAAATTTCAGGATTTGATTCGCATAATTTTGAAATGTTAAGTAATGATAAGCAATTAATCAATTTTCTTTTTTCTTTCTCACATTCTTACTAACGTTATTGTTACATATCTTTCTCCGAACTTACACTCCATTCCCCGAAACCAAACCACTTCTTTCCTTTCATTTTCTCTTTGTACAAACTTATTCTTTCTCCACTTGCCTTTTACCTTTTCAAGAAATAGAAAGAATCAAAGGAAAAGAATAAGGGTTTTCATTCATTTTCATTGAATTGAAAGCAGACAGAATGAGTTTAGATTTCCAAGTTGTTTGAAGCTTTAGGATAAAAGTAGGGTTATTGTTTACTTGGGGGGTATTACAGATAAAATATCGCAAAAAGCGAAGCGCATGGTTGTCAAATATAAAACGAAAAAATAAGAATTTTTTTTTAAAATTTTTTTGCTACAAAACAAATTAGGACTTAGCATGCTAACATTATTTAATAGTAAAATTAACACAGTTAGTTAATTAGACTAATCTGTAACAAATTTATTGTTACATATCTTTCTCTAAACTTACACTTCATTCCCTGAAACCAAACCACTTCTTTCCTTTCAATTTCTCTTTGTACAAACTTATTCTTTCTCCACTTGCTTTTTACCTTTTCAAGAAATAGGAAGAATCAAAGGAAAAGAATAAGGGTTTTTATTCATTTTCATTGAACTGAAGGCAGACAGAATGAGTTTACATTTCTAAGCAGTTTGAATCTTTAGAATAAAAGTAGGGTTATTCTTTACTTGGGGGGTATTGCAGATAAAACATGGCAAAAAGGGAAGTGCATGGTTTCCAAATATAAAATGAAAATATAAGAAATTTATTTTTTTTTCAAAATTTTTTTAAAAAAAATTTGACTGAAAAATAAATTATGACATCAGCATGCTAATGTCATCCAATAGTAAAATTAACACAGTAAAATTAACACAGTTAGTTAATTTAACTAATTCTAACAAATTTGAAACTACAAGGTCACTTTAAGCAATTCTAAATTCCAAGATTTAATTTGCATAATTTTGAAATTTTAAGTACGAGTCAACAATTAACCTTTTTTCCTTTCTTTTTTTTTTTTTTTTCCCTCATGTTCTCACTAACATTATTGTTACAGATCTTTCTTCGAACTTATACTCCATTGCTTGAAGCCAAACCACTTCTTTCCTTTCATTTTCTCTTTATATGAACTCATTCTTTCTTTACTTGCATGGTTGCCTTTTCAAGAAATAGAAAGAATCAAAGGAAAAAAATAAGGTTTTTCATTCATTTTAATTGAATTGAAAGCAGACAGAATGAGTTCAGATTTTCAAGTGATTTGAATCTTTAAGATAAAAGTAGGGTTATTCTTTACTTGGGGGGTATCGCAGATAAAACATGGCAAAAAGGGAAGCGCATGGTTGCCAAATATAAAATGAAAAAATAAGAAATTTATTTTTTTTACAAATTTTAAAATTTTTTTTTGTTGAAAAATAAATTGTAACTCCGCATATTGACGTCATTTAATGGTAAATTTAACATAGTTAGATAATTAAAATGATTTGCAACAAATTTGAAACTACAGAATCAATTTAAACAATTCCAAATTTCAAGGCTTGATTTGCATAATTCTGAAACTTTAAGTACTAATCAATAATTAACCTTTTTTTTTTTTGCTTTCTCATGTTCTCATTAATGTCATTGTTATAGATATTTGGGCCCACCCTTCGCTTTTCTTTAAGAAAGGAATTCACACCCTGTTCTTAATAGGTGGCTGTGATGCTATGAAAAGAATTCATAGTATACAATCCCAAAATTGATACATGCCAAAACAAATACTTATTACAACATATACTAGTTTTTAACTCCAAATTTGATAGTATTCATGAGGGGATTTGGAAGCATAATATGGATTTCTTCCAATGTATTGAATCAGAAAAATGATATAAAACCTTGACTGAATAAATCGTTGTTTTCACATTAATTCCAAAAATCAACTTCTAGCTTTAAGTCCAGTGTTCAATTTGAATTCTGATGTTTTGCTTATTATATCTTAGTAAGCATTTGCCATTACATGTGTTCACAAAATATAAATTAGTAGCCCACTTCAGATCTGATGTTGTAAGCCAAGCAAACTGCAATTAAGACATATATATTGCATGAAGGGAAAAACACAATTCACATTTTTCCATTGTCTGTGATTTACTTGCATTTTTCTTGTCCATTATCTCCATTCTCATCCAATCTATGTCATCGGTGGCATTTGGAAAAATATTAATCTGTTATTGCCTAATGATTTTAATAACCAGCTTAACAACTGCTTCTCTTGTCTTTATGATGTGTGCTTTATGTCATGGTAGCTCGATGTTGGTTACATTATCAATGTATTCATTTAGTAAAGAGAAAATTTACTAAAATTAAAATTAATGTTATCGTACTAAAGTTGTGAAGGAGCTAGAGGGGTTGTCAAAATTAAGATATTATAGTCACTAAAAACGATTGTTTCTCTTAAATATTATTTCTTTCTTCCTGTGATTTGGATGGTTAGGAACATTTAAAAGGTTTATATCTAGTGCATTGATCAATTCTATTTTTAGTTCATAGAATAATAGTCAAAGAGACACTATAGATTCTTCATTGCTCTGATCAGAGAGGCTGGAGCATCAGGAATTTTATGCAATCTTAGATTCTGGAAAAGGTTCATGCATTAGGTCCCCTGTCAAGATGTAAGTAACCAAATTATTGGGAATTACCATTGCTCTGATTCTATATTTTTAAGTAATCAAAATATACAGAACCTTCTTAATTTCTTCTCATGATCAGCATTAATGAATCTAATTCCACTAGCTGCTTTCAACAACTTTTCAATGGCAGTTTAGATAATGCTCTTCTTCGACTAGCAGTAACTTGGTCATCAAGCAATTCATGTTCCTCCTTCTCCTGGTCGTCATCTTCAATATTTTATCACATCCACTATCCGTCTATAATGTTGAATGGTACTCTCCATATCAACAGGTAAGATTATATCCGCTAGGAATATCATCATGACGACGCACCTGATCATAATCCATATTCAATCTTATCTGCAATCTCCACTAGTCTTGCGATGAGCAGAGTAATGATCCTAAATATTGGGGGGTGCTGATCATGTGGAGCAATCAGATCTGAAGAAACCGAAACAGATCAATCGATCTCTCTTATGCCCACCTCCTTTAGAGAGATGGTAAGGAAACATGAATTTTCATATATAAACGTAGATCTGTCCACTTTGAATATAATAATGGCATCATCTATCGTTGTTGATACGGGCTCAGCTCCTGCGCCTAAAGTAAACAAAAGATTTAGAAATGGGCCCGTAATTACAAACTCTCTGAGCCCATAAATTGTTGTTAGCAGAAGTAAAAAGAAAAAGCCCAACTAGATCCAAGGGAAGCTATGGTTCTAGAAAATTAGGACTATAAATTAGATAAGTCATTAGGTTGAAGAGAGTTGCTATTTACACGACTCAAATATCTATTCCCAGTGCATTTTATATGTAAACTATTAAAAAGTCCTGTGACTTTTTTCTTTCCTTTTGATTTTTAAACCAATTTTCTTTTCCATTTCTCTAGGATTTTGTTTCCCGTTCGATTTCTCTCTAAACCAACAAATGAGTATGTGACGCAGCGGGTTTATAGTGTTGTTAGACAACCATCTGGTATCGTTTTCCTTAGCTGCACATAGATAGTTTAGTTTCATTAAAATATCTTTTATATTTCTCTTTTATTTTGAAATTAATGTTTCTCAAAACAAATTGTTTAGCCATTCTCTTTATAAACTCAATAGCTTAGTTTTACAGCAGGTATTGTAAAAGAAACTGCTGAGATTGAATATAAATTCTCTAAAGAATTGAATCTGATTGATTCATTTTTTTTTTGAAAAAATAATTTAAAATTTTTTAAAGTATAAAAACAATAAAATAAAAGGTTTTTAGTAATTGTATGCAAAATTGCAGTGGGAAGAGATATTTGGTTAGTGTAAATAGCAGCACTCTAGGTTAAGACTTCTGCTTGTTAGCCGATGAAGTTATCCTGAAGTGGGCCTAATTGTATATTAGATAAATTATTTGTCTAATATTTTTTAAATTTGTATCTAATTAATTTATTATATTATTAAATATTAATTATTAAACTTGTACTAGGCATCAAAATTAAAATCTGATGAATAGAATAATACTAAAAGAAGATAAAAAGATAAGAAAGAAAGAAAATGAAAACAAGGACGCAAAAATATTTATCATTGATTTTTTAATGAAATAAGATTCAGAATTTTGTTTAAAAATATAAAAATAAAAATAAATAAAAGAGAAATACCAGAAGATAAATAGAAGTTTGCAAGGTAGAAAAAGTCAAAAGAGAAGTAGAAAAGTAGGAATTGATACCAAAATGTACCTGCCCCAATCGGATAAAATTATCCACGCGTCTCCCCCGTCTGGAGAAAATTTCTAGTGCTTACGCGGAGCACACAGCACGCGGCATGTGGGCCCCAAAGGAGCTTTATAGCCTTTAGATAAAGAAAGGAAAGTATTCTTCTCGTCCAAGAAAATACTTGATAGGTGGGCTTTTCATATCCCATGAAAATGTTACGTCAACGAATGCTGCTTTTTACACGGTTAATTTATATATATATATATATATATAATTATAAAAAGCCCCTTTAATTTTTCCTTTTTCCTTTTGAATTTGTTTAGCCATTTTTATTTTCTTTAGGGTTTGAAATTAATACTCATGCAACTGCTAAATCCTTAAGATCCATTGACCTTGGGCAACCTTCACGGCAGGCCATTGGCGGTAAGAGTGAGATAAGAAAAAGGAAACGAAAAAATGAAAGATAAAGGGAAAAATAAGAAGACCTAAAATAAAAAACTGATGAAAAAAATAGTAAAAGAAGATAAAAAGATTAAAAAAGAAAGAAAATGAAAGGAATAAAAATAAAAACAAAAATATTTCACTATTTAGTAAAATAAGGATGCAAAAATATATATTTTTAAAATTTTTTTTAATGAAGTTAGATTCAGAATTTTGTTTAAAAACATAAAAATAAAAATAAATAAAAATTTTAAAAATAAAAAAATAATATATTATATTGTATAATTCTAAATTTTTTATTATTATTACAATATGATATTTTCATATTTATAAAACAAAGTCAAAATAAAAAAAGAAAAGTAGGAGTTGGTACGAAAATCCCAATCAGACATCATTATCTTGCGTCCCCGTAGAAAATTTCCAGGGCTTATGCGGAGCACATAGCACGCGGCATATGGGTCGCATATGTTTGTGATAAAGGGGAGCACAACTCCCGAGAGCATTATAAATTTTTTTTACACATGTGATGTGATACTTGATCCGGTGTCTTCTTGGATTAATCAGTACAAGTGGGTTTTTCATATCCTATGAAAATGTTACATCAATGAGTGCTGCATTTATATATAAACTTTGTTTCACCAAAATATATATATATATATATATATATTTAATTTTTAACTATTAAAATATATTTAAACAAACAGAAAATAATAAATACTATTACAAGCTAAACATAGAAATAAATTTTTTTTTGAAAAAAAATTATAAATATAAATTGTTTAAAACACAACAATTATAATGATAAGATTGAGTTTATTTTTTACTTATAATATAATTATTAAAATGTCTTTATTCGACTTATGATAACCTTTTATGATGGCGGATCATGTGAGATTTTGCCATCTTTTACACCTATAACGCCAAATGCTTCAATTAGGATTTTCTAAATCTAAAATCACATGCTCACATGTTTCAATATTTTGACCATACAAACGATCACCTCTAGTTATTCTTTTACATAAACATGGTTAAATGCTATATGTGTATATATATATATATATATAGAGAGAGAGAGAGAGAGAGAGAGGGATAAAGTCGGGATTGGATCAAAAATATCTAGCAAGGTAGCTTGAGATGGACGGTGAATTGTATAATGCTGCAATTGATGGATTAAGCGACCACAATCTAATTGGCAATGCAGACAACATCAGATCCAGTGGCCAAAACAACACTATTCTTCATATAGCAGCTATATCTGGGAAGCTAAGGCGACTTGAAGAAGATGATTATCTGCTGCGTTTTCTTTACGAGCAAAACAATGAAGGAAACACTCCACTTCACATTGCATCAAAATTAGGGCATTTGGAAACTGTAAGAATTCTAGTGGAAATGGCACGAAAGACAGATGTTGAGCAAAACAAGAGGCTATTGACCATGCAGAATAATGAGAAAGACACAGCGCTCCATGAAGCTGTTCGCCATAATCACTTGGAGGTTGTTAAGTTACTGATTGAAGAGGACCCCGATTTGGCTTCCATAGTAAACGGCGAAGGAGATTCTCCTCTTTTCATGGCGGTGGATAGATGCCTTCACCAAGTTGCCCTGCATATCCTAAACAATGCTCCAAAGTGCTCTTATCAAGGAAGGAACGGCATGAACGTCTTGCACGCAGCCACAATTCGCTCCAAAAGACGTAAGTATATCATCACTGACTAATTGATCCCCTATGACATTAATTTCTTTTCTTTTATCCTTTCATACTTTCCCATATTTACTCTTTTTAATTATAAAATATATTTTAGTTTTATTGTTGAAAATTTTGATAGTTTTCTGCATTTGTGGTATATATTATTTTATGTACAAAATGGAAAATATTTATTTATTATTCTTTTTTCTTTATATATATGTAAATATAATATATATATATATACATGCATATATATATATATATATATATGTATTCATAGTTCACATCCACTTTAATTAATAGCACTTATTAAAAATGTTAATGGTTACATTTTGCATCTTTAGCTCGCTAAATGGTTTTTTTTAATGGAATTTCTAAGTATTGTTTTCTTGTTAAATGATAAATCACACAATTTTTTTGCAAATTTTATTAACATTTTTTTTTTGTAATTTCACTGTTAATTACAAGTATTAGCCTGATAGATATTATTCGCCATCCTTATAATCTATAACAACATATAATAAATTATTAATTCTTTATATTATTTCTATTTGTAGTATCCACCATAGATATTTAATCATACATATGAATTGAAATCATTTATTTGTAATAAGTTTTTTATAAAGGAAAATTTTCATTTAAATTCCTTAATTTTTCCATAATTATATTAGATCCTACGTTTTTGGAAAATCATTATTAAAATATGAAAGTTCCTTTAGTATTCTAAATCTATCAAAGTAGACTAATTATTACTCTTTACTAATTAATTTAACAAAAGAATGTTAAAAATGGACATTTTATAATTAACTAATAATATTATAAAAATATAATTATGATCTTTAATGATTTAAATTAACTAGTTTAAATAAATATGATGATAATTTTTCAAAAATATAGAATTTAATTATAATTAGGACAAAAAATGAAAGAGTTTAAATAAAAGTTTTTCTTTGACAAATTTATTTGTAATAATAATATTTATCTAAAAAATAAGTTCTTTATAAATTTTACCATTTTCATTTTTATCAAATTGTTATAAAAATTATTGCCGTTCACATTTTTAAATTCTAAACATACAAAAATCAAAATTTATAATTTCATTAAAAAAAAAAAAAAAACAAATTTTGCTGAAAAGGACCATATGTGAATGCCACCAATATATGAGTTTATTGGTAAAAATAAAACCACTGAACTATTGAACTATGTATTTGTAAGTTGGACCTAGTGATAAAACCAAGAATAAACTTTCCATCCGAATAAAATTTTCATTCCTCCTTATTGAACTAAAGATTCTGTCCTTTTCCAATATCCCTTATAGGTCCTGTATCTTTAACTTGGGCAGAGTATGGTTCACTAAATTGTGGTTTACGGCAAAGTTTTACGATTTTGCTCGCTTATTTACTGCGAAGAACTATCTTATGTAGACTTTTTTGCTCGAGTAGACTTGACATCGCAAAGACAGGTAAAAGCATTCTTTCCCTTCAAGACATAAATTCTTGTTTCATTTGTCGTTCTCTTCCATTGCTAAAACATTTACGTTTAGTTGCATCTCTCTCTCTCGCTCTCTCTCTATATATCTATATATATATATATATTGATGTTAGGGATAGGAGATTAAAATGTCCACTCGGCTCTCCCCACCAAAACCTTATTTTATATAAATCGAGAATATCAAGTTGGTAGGAAAATTGAATGTCATGTATATATTATATAATCAAATTTTATGCAGATATCTGCATAGTAAAACTTATATATATATATATATATATATTAATTAATTTTTTATTAGATTTTTTTTTTGACTTTTTTATCCGTATCTTATTTATATGTCATTTAATCTTTTTAAAAATTGAGATTTAAAAATGCATTTAAAATTTATATGAATCATGATAGAGTTTACATAGATCCTCTGTCCCCATTTGGTGTTTCTTTTTCTGTTCTTTCAATTAAAAGTGAACATGTATAATCTAAAATGTAAAAGGAAACATAAGTTTTATTGTCGTTGGTTTCTCTTCCATTATGTTGTTTGCCCTTTGATTTTCTTTAATGTTTTACTTCATCAGTTAAATTATCTATATATAAATTTTGTTGGTTTCATCAATCTTAAATCTACTCACAATCTTCACATGCCGATCCCAACCAATGAGCAGCCATATCTGAAAAACCACAAAAGAAATGGAAACAGAGAAATAAAGGGGAAGAAAAAACCCACCATACAGAACATTGATGTAGTAACTGAGAGGGTCATGCCACTAAATGTCCTAAAATTATGTGATTGATTTAGTTTTAACCATGGTCCATGAGTGTGAATTGTGTGATTAAAAAAATAAAAAAACCATGGTATGCAATACAGAAAGAACATAAACGATTTGCAAATATAGTTAAAAAGTAACTTGCAGATTCAATTATGAGAACTCAAAAAGCTAGGAGTTAGAAGTAAAATATTGTGGGTTGATAGAAAAACAATGCAAAGGTTGAACGGAAGAGAAAATGACAGTGAGGAAATACTATTCTCTAAAAAAAATTTTAAATGAGGTGGCAATCCTTCATTGAGACAGGAAAAAGGGTTGTGGAAGAGAGACAGAAAATCTGCATCTTGGTAGAATTTATTTTATCATCTTAGGATTTTAATTTTTTAATTAACTTATATAAAAATTTAAATACGTTTTTAAATCTCAACAATTAAAGATACAAAAATTAATCAGTAAAGTTTTAATGAAAAATCTATTAAAACATAATGATGAGAAAGTGAGAAAGTGATTGATATATATATATATATATACACATATAGGTGGGTTGCCTTAATTAACTTCATTGTTTGAGTTAAAAAAAAAAAATTAATAACTTTCCTTATTTGCCCTCACATTGAATATTTCTCATGTTTTTTTATGTAAGGTTAATAGAGTCCAAAAGCTTTTAAAATTTTGAGTTAGTGTATTTATGAATTTATTCATTCTATTTGTAGGCTTAGCATGGTGGTAAGAACTATTATGAATACATATCCATGTCTTAGATTTAGCTAGTTCTAAGTGAAATCCTCCTCCTTAAAACTTTCAATTTTTCTCCTTTTTGTTGATGTATAATATTAAATCTACTCCCTAACTATTTAATTTTTATTTTATTTTTTTAAAAAAGGGAAATATTTGAACTTAATTTGTAACTATTTGGTTCTTTTATTTTTCCATATTACTCATGATCATGAATGGTCATTACAAGACCAAAAATCAATCCTTCTTAACACTTGGAGAGAACACCTGCTAAGACAAATATTTCGAAAAAAAAAATTGCAATAATTAAGAAAGGGGTTTATTTATTTTTTTTGGGGTTCAAAATTTAGAAAAAGTTGCTTCACTAAACTTGTGTAATGTCTTGATTAAAAAAAAAAAAAAAAAACCTTAACTTGCGTTAGTGTCGTATTAAACTACAGTATTAATATTATTCTTAATAATGTTCTATTAGGATTATGCTCTAATGTAAGGTCACTATGATATTGATTATTAAGGGTGTCATTTAAAATAATAATTTAAAAATAAAAAGTTAGTTTGACAGACGACAATTCGTAATACTTATCATATTAATATGTTCTCAACATAATTAGGTGGGATGTATGCTCACAACGTGTGAAAATTCATTATGCCATTATGTTAGAGTTCAATAATTAAGGCACATAAAGATCAAATGCACTTTACTTCCTTCTACTTTTATTATTTACATCAAAAGCCTAATGTTTTAAAATCTTTCAATTGAGCCCTTGATTTTTAATTGGCAATATTTCATCTTGCTTCTTAAGGTTTTCACAAATTACAATTTAATATTCATAATTTTAAAAATTACAACTAACATCTTTACGAGGGATGTATATGATATTTAAGAGGTATGAATGGAAGAACAAATAAAGAAAATTAATGACTTTTAAAATTGGAAGAGAAATTTATGATATTTTTTAAATCAGAGAATAAATCAAATTAAAACTTTGTTTTAGAAATAGTAAGGGGTGCGAATGATATTAATTGGTGTAGTGTTAATGAAACAATTAGGAATATAATGACTTAGAAAGGAGATTTATGATATTTTTAAATCATAGGGATTCAAACTTTATTTAAAATGAGCTTCTGGAAAGATGGATGAAATTAACTCTTTTCAATTTTTTTTGCAATATAGGAAATTGTAGGAAAAAGAGCGGTCAAAAATTTCCAGTTTCGCTGCCGTTCTAATAAATGAATACTTCTTTTATTATTTTAGAGAGCCAAAAGTGATTGTTGTAACTAAAGGCAACGCCCTAAGCCTTTTTTCATTTTTTCTTTGTCTGTCATTTTTGTATCTTTGAGGCTGCAAAAATAGAATCTTTGGCTGCCATTTTTACCACCTATTTATATGTTATACAAAATAGTCAAAAAGTGGATGCACGTATCCCTCTTTCAGTTGACCATTAAACAATTTTTTAGTTCTCTAGCTGTTGCAAACAAAATAAAAATTGAAGATCTCAATTGAACATTTTAGCCTCCCTTCAATTGAAACGATGTAAGTTAGATGGGTAGTGAAGTGCATTTGAATGCATATGTTATATAAATATATACTTTCTTTAACTTATTAGCCCTTATCTACGATTTGTCGGTTCCTATGTAGATTTTGGGCTTCAGATTATGGAGAAACTTCAGGCTTTAACACTAGAACAAGCTGATGACTTTGGATGGACTCCTCTTCACTATGCCGCACATGTTGGCAATGAGGTGCTTGCTGAACGATTTTTGAACAAAGATAGGAAGAACCTTCCTTTCTCCAGGAACAAAGAAGGCTTGTCTGCCCTTCACATTGCAGCAAAGAAAGGACATGGTGCTGTCATTAGAGTGCTGATGGAAAGTTGTCCAGAAGTTTGTGAGTTGTTGGATAAGCACGGTCGGACAACTCTTCATATTGCGGTGGAAAGTAGCGAGGAAATGGTGGTGAAATTTTTCCTAGAATGGGCCATGGCATTTCAGGATCTTATAAATCTGAAAGACAATGAAGGAAATACAGCTTTGAATGTAGCCGTTACTGTAGGAGATTTCCATATTTTAAGAATTCTTACAAATGACTCAAGAATTGACAAGCGAGCTACAAACAAGGACAAAAAGACATTTGTTGACATAATTCTATCAAACAAGAAGCTAAAGGATGCTGAAATTGTAAGTTTTCTGGCACACATACGAAATAGAACCATATATGAATGCATGGCTTACATCATCTAATTAATATGCATATATAACATAATATGACTCAGATTTACAATAGAGAATATTTGATGGTATACATAATACATCATTAGCCATATATATATATATATATATATATATTCATTGCTACTATATTTATATAAAGCAATTGGATCGTTGGATTTATAGTTCATTATTCTTGAAAAGAAATACTAATATTTATGTAATTTCAAAATTTTCTTTTTCTTTTCTTTTTTATGGAAGAAATGTTTTGGTTTAGGGTCATTATTTATAATGTCAATATATAGTTAAATTATTTTATGTATGTATTTAACCCCCATAATTTAATCATAGTGTATCTATATATATGTTTAGTGTTGTAGTACTTCTTGTCTCTATGCTAATCTTCCTTTCTGAAACCAATTATAATACTGGTTAATTTCAAGCATCCAAAGACATGTGTGCTGGCATTAGTAAATATTTTCAAGCTAATTAATATAATTGAAAAGTGTAATGGATTATGTACATGCATGTGGTCCAGTTGAAGATCATGATGAGTTTGGAGATAGAAATTGTTTTACCACCACATTCTGAACAGAAAGTGGACACAAGAAAAATGAATGAAGCTGAGAGTAAGGAAAAGAAAAAAGATGAAATACAAGTTGAAGAAAACGAAGAAGCCGACTGGAAACAGCTTGAAAAGATGGTAATGGTATCATCAGACAAGAAGAAGCTGTATAAAAATGAAGGACATTTTGGAAATATGGTGAAGGATTTCTCCAATGTCAATTCACTGGTATCATCAATAATAGCTGCCGCCACTTTTGCGGCCCCTTTCGCAATGCCCGGTGGTTACAACGACCAAGGGCTACCAGTTCTCTACCAAAGTGAAGCATTCAAATGGTTTCTATTTTATGATCAATTGGCTTTTGTTGTATCTTCTAGTTCCTTGTTGTTCCACCTTTTTCTCGTGGTTTGTGGAAGAATATTGGCAGTCACTATACTCCCAGTTGTTTGGACAGTATATGTTACAGAGATCTCACTTTGCATGATGATTCTTGCTTTCGAGCAAGGTATAAAGACAGTCATCCCTAGAACAGAAAACCACAACATCTTCAAGGTCAACTATTATGTTCCTGGCAATGGTATTAGCAACTTGTCTACAGGCGTCCTCTTCTTGCTTTTTTTTCCTTTTATGTTACTGCTCGTGTTACTAGCAAAAGCCAGAAGATTTGAGCCTCGCAACAGTGTCAGAAGTCGTTTTGGACTCTGGAGTTGAAACATTATAGTTAAATTCAAATTGCATATCAATGTTGGAACTCCCTATGTATTGTATTTGCTATGCTGGATATTGTTAAGTACTTCCAATGAACTCCACTATTAGTTTTATGATAATTAGCGCTGCCTTCAATTTGGTTTTAATTAATTAATAATGCCTTTTTTTTTTAAATTGCACTTTTTTTTATCTAGTTTGGAAAAAAAGCGCTGCAATTTCATAGCAATTCTAATTAAGATTGTCGAAAAAAATTAGAAAAAAAAACCAAAGAAAAGACCGAGAGGAAAGAAAATTTAAAAAGAAACGATATTTCTAAAAAGAGAATTAAAATTTATTAAATAAAAGCACCAGAAGATGTTGAAATTCATATTTGAGCAAATGCAAAAGAGAGTGAACGAATAGTAATATTTTATGGAATGAATACTTCACACTTGTATTGATACCATTCAGTTTTGATTGTTTACAAACTTACAGAATATTCAAAACTTTGCACTTAGCTAACAAGACTTTTGAAAGTGTTACTTATTATCACCTTGCGCTGTTTTACATACACATCTTGTTTGGGCAAAAAAAATATCATTTTTTTAAAATTAATATTTCCAATTTATTGGAGTATTATTATTGAGAGATTAATTAATTGGGAGTGGTCCCACATTAATTGAAGATTAAATGGTCATGCAATTGTCACATGTATAAATTGAGATTTTGAAGTTGGAGTTTCGGCAAAATGTCACACATTGAAAGTGCATGAAGTATTTGGCCATTTTCTCTTATATAAATTGAAGCTCCATTGGCTTTGAAGTGATCTCGACACATCTCTACTACAGCTACAAGACCTTAGACTAATTAGTTTATTCTCTTTAGAATTTACTTTCTCTAGTTTATTGTTCTTAGTTGTTTTTAGTTGAAATTTTGATTTTAAAAGTCCTTTAATCATTAAGGCAATCGGATCTTGTAAGATTATTTTTGTTCTCCAATAATCAATACAATCGTTTGAGGAGTTTAATTCATTTGGTGCACTTTTTTTTTTTATTTCTTTGAACTGTTACAGGTTTGAAATGGCATGCTCGCAAATTTAGGAGACGACAGATTGTTGAAAATTTTCTGACTTTATTCCAACATGTCTTTTTGGCATGTCCGATGGGACTACACAAATTTTAAATTGAAGATAATGATTCAGACTCGATCAAGGTTTTTGGAGTCCGACACCCGTAACAACAACAAAGAGAAAGAAGTTGGCAAGACTCTCGATTCGATAGAGATGTCTACCCATGAGTCGATCTGTTAGCTATCCCGAGATCTGAAGGAAGGACAAAGGAAGATGGAAGCATATTAGGAGACTCACCAACAATGCTGGAAGGCATTATGAATTTGTTGCATCAACAATTGCAAGTTACTCAACCCTCGTCGAGTGGCGCAAGGCCATTTACTGGGCAAGAATAATAGTTGCAGGCCTTTTCAGCCTTACTTGAAGGTAACATGGCAAGAACCGATGCACCAGCTGTTCCAGCGAGAACAAATGGAAGTAAAGGAAGGATAGTCATGCCAGAACAACAACCTTATATTTCCCTACCAGCTCGGCACCCAATTTATGGTGGAGGACCAACCAAAAACCAAGGCCAGAATGTTAGAAATGGCCGGGAAGAACAGATTGTACTAGCCTTTCAGGCCGTACCACATCTAGTGCGGGCTTTTCAAGCAGCACCTTATGGCATGCAGGCCCCTCAGGCCGCAAATAATGTTAACAGAGGAAGGGCAGACATTCAGCCCCATATTTTGCCACCTGTCCAAAATCAAGGTCATGGTGGGGGGCATGCTAAACAATTTGGCCAAAACTTTCTATATGGCCAAAATGAAGATCATCACCACCAGGCCGACTAGCACGGCCCGACATGGAGACACGAGCATAATGTCCAAAACTGGATACACAATGGCCAGGGCATGGATAGGGAGGCCGTTGAGACCATCATCCAGGAAAAGATCGGCCCTGCATTCAGAAGAATTGGCCGACCATCCTATAAAAGGCCTTCCCTAGAGGCTATTAATCGGATAGAATTTCCAAGGGGATTCAGGTTTCCTGAATTCACCTTGTTTTTGGGTGAAGAGAATCAATCCACTGTGGAGCACATAGGCCACTTCACTATTCAATGTGGAGAAGCTGTGGCCAATGAATTCTTAAAGCTCCGTCTGTTTGCTAACTCTTTGACAGGTTCTGCTTTCTCATGGTACATCAACCTGCAACCAAACTTGATCCATAGGTGGCAAGAATTAGAGCAGAAATTCCATGAACAATTTTACAGGATTGAGCAAGAGATCTCTACGGCTGATTTGTCACGTTTGCGTCAGATGGAAGGAGAATCAGTGGAGAACTTTATTACTTGGTTCAAAAGGGCAAGGATCAGATGGCATCTGGATATACCAGAAAGAGAGTTTGTCAAGCTAGCCCAGAGTGTATTGGGTTATAATCTTCGGAAGAAGTTTGACGGGACGGAGTTTCATGATTTGTTCGAGATAGTTTCTCGAGCATCCAGATATGAAGGTATTTTAAAGGAAGATTATCAGAGGAAGAACTCATCTCGGGGATCATACTATAGAGATCCAAATACGGAGATTTATTCGGTCGAAGTTGGAGACCAAGGAATCAAGGATGTCTCCATCGAAATCGATGCTACTGAGGTAGTGGCCACTAGGCCATATGTATGCAAAGCTTTAGCTAAACCAACAAGGAACCAAAGGATTCCTCATTTGGTCATGGATATAAAAAAGAATTGGCTCGAGCTAGAAAAGGTTTACAGTTTTGACATATCCAAAGTTGACTAAATTTTTGACTATATGTTAGCCAACAAGGTAATTAAATTACTTGACGGCCATGTTTTATCCCCAGCTAAAGAAACTAAAAAGAAACTGTACTACAAGCGGCATGGTATGTGGATGCATCAAACTGTTCATTGTGTAGTGTTCCGAATGCAATGCAAGCTCTAATCGACAAGGGCACCATAAAGTTTTCGGAAAAAGGAAAGGATGTAATGAAGGTTGATAGCAATCCTTTCCCATTGGCCGAAGTGGATATGGTTTCGGCCAACATTGTAAACTTGACTAAACCTAGAGTTAAGGTCGAGCTAGGACAATCCTCATATGACAAAATCTGAAAAAAGAGTATTCGACCAAAGTGCTTTGTACCCGCTGCAAACATAGAGTTGACGATGGAAAGAAGCAACCTGGAGAGATATGTGAGCAAAATGTGTTAAAGTCACCACCAGAGAATTACAGGCCTCATAGTCCAAAGTCAGTATTCAAGCGCTTAGGACCAAAACTGTGAGATGGGCATTGGAAGTTGAACCATCAACACCAGGGGGGCAATTTGACTCCAAGCTCACATTTTCGAAAGATAATCGAATAAGATTGGTTTCTCATAAAATTGAGAAGCTGAGGACATTTAGGCCACCAATTACAGAAATAAGCCACTAGTACTGTGCAGAATATAAGCATTATTAACCGCTCACCAGGGCTCAGAAGAGACGAATGCAACGACAACATGTTGTGGCAAGGATATTGGTACAAGAAGCAAATAACCACAAGAAGGCTGCTGAAAAAGGGCCAGTGACAATACTAACTCAACCTAAAAATCACAAAGGCAATGTAATGAAGGAATTGAAGTCACATATCTGCGATCGGAAGGAAGATCAGAAAACTTAATGAGGTTGGCCGAAACTACTGCTAAGAAAGTGGTCATCTCATCTGAAGTTAGCACTTTAGTGGTGAAGAATTATGCAAAGAGATGGGTCAGAAATCAAAATGTTGAAGTCCCATTATGCTCAAATGACATGGACAAAAATCTAATGGAGAAAGACATACTTGTTTCTTCAATTGGCAAGTCTTCAATAGTAAAATTTGGAATTATGGAAGAAGTGATGGTCAACATGGTGGTCGTCCTGTCTTTATCATTTAGATCTCGACCTGGTCAGGAGTGCATCATATGAAAGGATGGTCATTTGGTTGGAATCACAACCTTGAAGTGTAACAACCCAGTCAACTTGTATGGGATATTATCCGCTTTGGGCCCAATCCGCACGGTTTTGTTAAAACACATCTCAAGGGAAAGGTATCCACACCCACTTATATGGCATGCTTCGTTCCCCTTTCCAACCGATATGAGATCTCACAATCTACCCCCCTTGGGGCTCAGCATCTTGGCTGGCACACCAATCCAGGTCTGGCTCTGATACCAACTGTAATAGCCCAGTCCATACGCACGAGATATTGTCCGCTTTGGGCCCAGCCCTCACGGTTTTGTCAAAATGCGTCTCAAGGGAAAGGTATCCACACCCACTTACATGGCATGCTTCGTTCCCCTTTCCAACCAATGTGGGATCTCACATGAAGGATGCTCGAAAATGTTGCAAGATGTCGGATCAAATGTTGGAACAAGTAAAGTTAAGTCTCAAAAACTCAAGTCTTGGTCGATATTTATCTTCACTAGAGACAAGCGCTCTGTTTATTTCTAAGAAGATTCCTACTATCAGGGAAAGTTAGCTTTGTTTCCAAAAAATAGAGGATGGAAATTTGTAAAAGTTGCTCTGTTTTTTAAAAAACAGAGCATGGCAATGTGTTATCATTTGACTACATGCATCTTGATGGTTGTCTTAATGAATATAACTTTTCCAAAACTAAGATGACACATACTATAACTCTGTGAAATAAACAATAGGATCAAATGGTGCTGGATATAAAGCTATCACATGTTCCAAATCATCCAAGTAACAAAAGGAAAGAAATAATATAAAGAAGCCTAATCAATTTTACTAACAATACCATCTTAATTTCAACATCCCCTCTAGCTCCTTCATGTTTTCTTCACAATTTTAAACCCTCTGGCCCCTTCATGTTTTCTTCACAATTTTAGTACAACAATATCAATTTTTAGTACATGATTCCTTTCACTAGAAAAAGCACGTTGGAAATTTAACCAACATTGAGGTTACCGTGACGGTGGCCATGAATGGAATATTAAAAAAATTTTGTGCTTGTCCAGGGGAGAGTACTGCCTTTATACCTTACTTAGAGGCACACATCATAAAGACAAGCAAAGCACTAGTTAAACTGGTTTTCACATTCATTGTGAAATAACGGGTAAATAATTTTCCAAATGCTGTTGAATTAAATTGGATGAGAATGGAGAAAGTGGACAGGAAAAAAGCCAGTAGATCATGGACAATGAAAATTGTGAATTGTGTTCTCCCTTTTAAAATTGTAATTCCCCTAAATTTCAAGCAATTTCCAAAACATTTTTCCCCTCAATCTCTAACATATATATATATATATATATATATATATTATATATATATATATATATCAGTTTTATATTCTATATATATATATATATCAGTTTTATATATTCAACTACCTTAGAGCCACCTCAGAGCTATTCAAGTTCAAACTGGGTTTACGTCACGGTCAGCTCTTCCTCTTTGTACAAAATCATTGCATGTTTGGTACGCTGGATTGAAGAACCACAGACAGGGGGCGGAACAAACAAAGTGTACTATGGGGGACCATTTAATGCACTTGTTTGCACTTTGACAAGAAGAGAGAGATAATAGTATGGTAATACAATATAAATATATATATATATATATATTTTTTTTTCTGTTATTTGAGTTTTAAGACAATTTTGAATAATCTTAAAAGAAAATTTATTTTTAGATGGTTTTTATTTCCTTATTGATTATAGAAATACAAATAACATTGTTACAGTGTATTTAGGTAGCAAAATGGGATATAATCCTACAAAATAAAATATTAAAAGCGAAAGAAGAATCAAATTAAAAAAGTAAACTAATAAAAAAAATCTAAAACAAACAAATTCAAACTAATGAATAGCCAAAACTAATTGACTAAAATAATATTAAGCATAAATACTTGTCATATACAACATAATTATGTTACGGATATGAATTAATATATAAAATCTAAACTGGTAAAAATAAAAAAGTTCCAAAGCTGGAATAAGAAATTTTAAAAGAAAAATTTTTGTTAGGTAAGTTAGTAATTTTTTTTAATGGTAAATACTTTGTTATTTACAACATAATTATGTTACGGATATGAATTAATTATGTATTATATATATATATATATTTATATTATTATACTAAAGTATTTACAACATAATTATGTTACGGATATGAATTAATTATGTATTATATATATATATATATATTATATTATTATACTTTTATTCCTTTCATTTTTACCAAATTAATTATGAATTAATTAATTTATTTATTTTTGCACTTAAATCCACCCCCCCCCCCCCCCTTATCTTTCACTTTTTCCTTTTCTGTTTTCCTTATCTTCTTTTATATCGTTATTCATCTTTATCTTTATTTTTTCCTCTGACTCTAATTATTTATTTTTTCCCCTTTAGATTTGTTTCTTTTTTCTCTTCTTTCAAAATTTTTTTCCCTCTTGTTTATTTTTGTTTCTCTCGCTCTGTTGCATAGATGCTTGTATTGTTTTTCTTATTCTTCTTCTTCTTTATTTTTTCTTAGTAATATGACAATTATATTATATGGAAAATTTTATTCTTCTTCTTCTTTATTTTTTCTTAGCAATATAACAATTATATTATATGGCAAAATTTTTTGATGCCTAGTATTTACAAGTTTAATAATTAATATTTAATAATATAATAAGTTAATTAGTAACATTTAAAAATTATTAGATAAATGACTGGTATAATTTAAAAGATTGGCTCACATTAAGACTGTAACACCCCGTCCCAAACAACATTGGAATTTTCTTTACGTTGACCGAGGTTGATCGGGTTTGATCGCCATTGACCGAGAGGGGTCAAAATTTGACTTTTTGATCCGGATGGAATTTCTCTTTGACCGGGGTATCTTGCAAAGTATACATCGACCTGAGTCCATAGACTAGTAGCAAGTTGAAAATGGAGCTACCTTTTGAAAATTATGGGCAAAACAAGTTGATATCTAAACTATCCAAGGGGTGCTGGAATTGACTTTTTATTCGTACAAAGTTGAGTTTTGACTCATGTATGTTATGAAGTACTCGTCAATGCAAGTTCATAGACTAGTGGCACGTCCAAAACGGATATGTGGTTTACAAGTTATGAATCTGTAAAGTTTTTTTTAAAATATTGTATTATTTAATACTATTTTATATATATATATATTTTTTTTTTCTTTTTCTTCTTTTTTCCTTTTCCCCCACGTGGGAAAATGCCCCCACGGGCTTCTTCTTCCTTCTTCTCCTTCTCTTTTCATTTCTCCTTCTCGTCAATCTCTCTCTCCCTATTGCATCTCTTCCGGCCACCGTACGGCTACACGCGTCGGACGGTGTGGTGGCCCACAGTTGGATGAATCCTGGCACCCAGTCATCGATCGATTGGTCGGTGGATGTGCCGGGATCGGCGCCTAAAGCCGGAGGTCGTTGAGGTAGTGGTTGGCCAGTTTTCTAGCAGCCACCGGTCCCGTGGTTGGTCCTTTCCTCTAGATTTCCGAGCCGTTTGTGAGATAGAAGAGGAGGAAGTTCGGCCGAAACCTTCCATCCACTTTTCGACCACCTGTGGTTAAGTTGAGTCCAACGGAGGTTGGTAATGTGATCCTCGTTTCATTAGCTTTCCATAGATACCTTATTTACGAATTTTGGACACCGTTTGTGTTAAACCCCTCGGGTATCGGGTATTATTTATCCGAATAAAATATTAATTTATTTGACTCTGTGTAATATTGTTATTTTAGGAGCATGTCTGAGTCGTAGAATTGATCATATGGAGGATCTTGGTTGGATAGGGTGCTCAAGGTGAGTGACCTACCTGCAAACTTAATTTTGGGTGTTTAATTATAAGTATTTTGTGATAATTGATTATTTGAAAATGTGATATTTCATGTGTTAATTGTTTAGTAAAATTTTGTTTGGAATTTTGATGGCACAATTTAAATAAATTGAAATGTATATGTGTATTAAAGCATAATTTGATTTTGAAAAATTATGGAGATTTTATTTTTATGAAATTCAATTTTAAAGAAATTGTGAATTTGAATTGCTGTTGAATTTAATTGTGAATTTATTTGTGTTTAATAAAAATGTATTTATATATTGATGAATTGTGAAATTTAATTATATTTTGAATTTTGAAGAATTGAAGGAATATTTATTTTAAATTATTGTTAATTTCATTGATGGATTTGAAATTGATGGAATTTATGCGATGGATTTATGACGATGATTTATAAAGGAATTGTGAAAAATTTACGGGTTTAATTGGATGGAATAAACCCGGTAGTATTTATGAGATTTTGAGATTTGAAAATAAATATATTGAATTTTATGATTTTTCGATGCACCATACACGTACTGGTGTTCTGTATACATGGATATAATTAGTGCGCAGGTGGATGTGGTTAGTGTGCAGGTGGATGTGAGTAATGCACAGGTCATTTATGGGATTGTCCTGTGGTTGCCATGGTCGGGAGGCCTGTTTGCAGTGGCGTAGTGGGACGCCACACGACCATATGCCTGTTTCTCTCTTTAACCTTCTGTCTGGCGGTGCTTGGGATGCTGGGTACCGTTGGTGCCACTGGTATATAGTGGGTGCATCATATGGTTTTCACGATATGATTTTAGTTATACAATATTTTATAATTTTATTTAAATTAAAATTTTTTTAATAGTGTTTTATAAGTTACATTGTTTTGGTATTCTAAATTGAGTTCTATTGTTAATTATTTGGTTTTATTTTATTTATTTAAATATTTCTTGGATCATTTTTGTTAAGGTAAATTTTATTGTGTTTTCGTATTAATTAGTTACAATACTTTATTCCCAATTTAATATTTGTCATTAGTCTTATTTTTTATAATTATTTCCCACTAAGATTTTTGGATTATTAATTTATTCTCTTTTATTTGCAAATTATTAATTAAATATTTTCTGGATTTTTAGGGCATAAAATGTTGGATTTTGTGAAAATGTTTTAAAAAGGAAACTTTTCCAACTGAGTGAATTGTGAGGGTTTTAAGGGAAAATATTATTTTTTTAACTACCTATTATTTATTTACTTATTTATTATTAATCAATTAACTAAGTTATTTACCCTTTATTATTATTATTGGATAGTAGATTGGGTCATTCACTGAGATGATTAGCATTTCATGTTTTTAAATTCTGTTCCCTTAGGCCCAGGCTAGTCGACGTTGATCGTCCGGGAGCGAGCTCGACATTTTGGTTCATTGCTGAAAGTGCAAGAGGCTTTTTCTTTCCTTTCTATCTTGTATTATTTCTTTTTATCTTGTATTGTATTAAATTTCATATTCAATTGTATTTGATAACGCCTCTGTATACTATTTGGACGATTATTTATATAATTCTGCACTGGTTCTCTGTCATTTATTTGAAATCCTGTAAATTTGTGGAAGTAAATTGTAGTAAAGTGGGAGGAATAAGGTGGTGTATATAGAAGTGCATTTTCTATGCAGGAAAATTGTGGTAAATCCAACCCTTAGGGGAGGTTCTGCCGGATTTTCCATTAGTTATTTGGTATGAGATTAAGAAAATTAAAAGAATAAACGTAGAAGTGGTCAAATAAAATATATATATCTATATATATATATATGTTTGTTTCAACTATATTAATAAATAAAAGTACCAAAGATGTTGAAATTCATATTTGAGTAAATGCAAAAGAGAGGGAACGAAGAGTAATATTGTATGGAATGAATACTTCACACTTGTATTGATGCTCTTGAGTCTTGATTGTTTACAATAATTATATACTGTAATATATACATAATCCACAATACGAAACTTACAGAATATTCAAAACGGTAGACTTAGCTAACAAGACTTTTGAAAGAGATGCTTCTTATCACCTTGCGCTGTTTTACATACATTTATCTCTTTTAACAACTATTTCCATTTTGGGTTGGTGATGATGCTCAAATGTGTGTGAGTTGGTTCATTTGGCGAAGTATAAGGAATCACCATTCAATGGAATTTGGTTTTATGTGATCCTCATTTGTGTGGATGGCATCTCTGAAGGAGATGCTACGTGTAATGAAGATGACATGGAGTTGCACCACTCATTCTTCGGTCGATAATTGCTAGTTTTCTCTCTCGGCTAGTTCATCTTCGGTCAATATTTATCTTCACTGGAGACAAACGCTCAGTTTATTTCTAAGCAGATTCCTACTAGGGAAAGTTAGCTCTGTTTTCAAAAAACAAAGGATGGTAATTTGTAAATGTTGCTCTGTTTATTAAAACAGAGCATGGCAATTGTTATCTTTTGACTATAGACATCTTGATCATGGTCCTAATGAATATAAGTTTTCCAAATATAAGATTACACATACTATAACTCTATGAAATAAACAAGAGGATCATATGGCGCTGGATATGAAGCTATCACATGTTCCGAATCATCCAAATAACATAAGGAAAGAAATATCTAAAGAAACCCAATCAATTTTTGTAACAATGATATCTTAATTTCAACAATCCCTCTGGCTCCTTTATGTTTTCTTCACAATTTTAATACAACAATATCAATTTTTAGTACATGTTTCCTTTCACTACAAAAGCACATTGGAAATTAACCAACATTGAAGTTACCATGATGGTGGCCATGAATGGAGTATTAAAAAAATTATGTGCTTGTCTAGAGGAGAGTACTTCCATTATACGTTGCTCAAAAGCACGCAACATAAAGACAAGCAAAGCACTTGTTAAACTGGTTTTCACATTCATTGTGAAATAATGGGTAAATTATTTTCCAAATGCTGGTGAATAAATCATGGACAATGAAAATTGTGAATTGTGTTCCTCCCTCTGAAATGGCAATTCCGCTAAATTTCAAGCAATTCCCAAAACATTTTTCCCCTCAATTTCTAACATATATACGTATATATCGGTTTTATATATTCAACTACCCTAGAGCCACCTTAGAGCTATTCATGTTCAAACAGGGTTTACCTAATAGTCATCTCTTCCATTCCACTTTCATTTTTCAACAATTTGCTATTTTCTTTTTATTTTGTGGATGAACAACTTGTGGTTAAGTTAGATATTGGGTCCTCCTACGAAAAGAGAAAATGAAATTCCCATTTAATGAGAGAGTTTCTTAGGAAATTTACAAGCTACCTCTTTTACAGAATAACGAGTATTTTGCACATATAATATCTTGAACATGATTTGGAAGTTTTCCCTTGGAAATAATTAAAACCATAAAGTAAGAATGTTCAAAAGAAAGTTGGCATTGTTTGGCTGTAATCTTGGAACAGGTCAGTGCTCTGTATTATAGAAATTTCTTTTCCAAGTGATTAAATTTATTATTGACAGAAAAAAAAATGTAAACAACTTTAATTTTGCTCACTTTTGCCCAAAATAAAAAATATATATTTTGCTCGCAACTACGTATATTTATGGCTTCTAAGCTCTCCAAAAAGTGGTTGGCTTAACTTTCTCTCTTCCTTCAATCTATTGACTTCTAGAATGATTGACTTTGATGGTTGGAAAATTTTCACCTACTACCAAATAAGAAATTAGTCTTCCATTCTATCTTTCTTCTTCCTCCACTGCCTTTTCTTTTTTTCCCCCTCATCCAATATTTTTCCCTACCAAACATGTTTAAGTGTCATTTACCAAAAACATGTCAAAGTGTCTCCTCCATAGTAAAACTCTTAGCTTTAAGAAAGATAGTTGGCAAATAAGAAAAAAAAAAAAAAAAAAAAAACAAAAAAACAAAGAAAAAAAGGGATCAAATCTGATTCTCAAAAGATTGTCTTCATTCTCACAATGAAGGCTCAGATGCAGAGACTGACCCTCACCTGGCATCTAACATGATAGCTGAAAACCATTTGAAAAAGAAACTTTGCTTTTTATTTTTTATTTTCTTTCCTCTTGCTTTTTTCTTTGGATTAATATTATATGGATTCCTGTCTTTTTATCCCTGTTTAAGAAAGTATCATATAATTTGAAACATTATCGAAACACATCCCATCATTAGTTAATTTTCATTATCTTTAATTGAAAAAGGGTAAAATATAATTAAAAGTTTGAAAAGCTGAAAAATTTTATCCAATATTATTGAAAAACATGCAATATATTATATAAAAATAAAAAACCAATTTATTTTAATTAAATTAATAATTATTTATATTTTATAAAATTGAAAAAATAAAAAAACAAACGTATTTCTTGGGGACGTGAACCATGCGCTTCGTTTTTCATCATGTTTTATCTGTAATACACCCAAAGAGCACAGAATAACCCTACTTTTATCCTAACGCTGCAAGTTGTTTGGAAATCTAAGCTCATTCTCTGCTTTTAGTTAAGTGAAAATGAATGAAAACTTTTATTATTTTCTTTTGATTCTTTCTATTTCTTGAAAAGATAAAAGACAAGCATAGAAAGAATAAGTTCGTACAAAGAGAAAATGAAAGGAAAGAAGTGGTTTGGTTTAAGGGAATGGAGTGTTAAGTTAAGAGAAAGATTTGTAACAATAACATTAGTGAGAACATAAGAAAGAAAAAAAATGGTTAATTGCTGATTAGCACTTTAAATTTAAGAATTATGCAAATTGAATTATGGAATTTGGAATTGTTTAAATTGAAATCTGTAGTTTCAAATTTATTATAAATCAATCTAATTAACTAATCGTAAAATTTACTATTCCATGACATCAGCATAATTTATTTTTCAACAAAAAATTTGAAAAATTTTAAAAAAATATTTATTTTATTTTATATTATTTTTTTCATTGCATCATAGCCACCTATTAATAATAAGGTGTGAATTTCTTTATTAAAGAAAAGAAAAGAAAAGCATGGGGCCAAATGCACTAACCTTGGCAATCCTGTGCTTCCCTTTTCTCCATGTTTTATATTTAATAATCTCCAAGATTGAACTAATTTGTAATAAATTTGAAATTTTGAAGGTTTAACTCAAATAATTCTAAATTTTAAAATTCAATTGACATAACCAAATTTTAGTGTCCCAATGAACAATTAATTTAAAGAAACATGCAAAACAAACATTCACACCCGACACTCAAAGTTCATTTCTCCTTCATATATACATAGTTAGATGCAAGATAAGATAAAGATAAGATAGAGATAGAGAGAGAGAGAGAGAGAGAGAGAGAGAGGATCCAAAATATCTAGCAAGGTAGCTTACGATGGATGGTGCATTGTATAATGTTGCAATCAAGGTTTGCCTTTTCTTTTTTTCCCCCTCATCCAATATTTTTCCCTACCAAACATGTTGAAGTGTCATTTACCAAAAACATGTCAAAGTGTCTCCTCCATAGTAAAACTCTTAGCTTTAAAAAAGATAGTTGGCAAATAGACCAAAAAAAAAGAAAAAAGTGATCAAATCTGATTCTCAAAATATTGTCTTCATTCTCACAAATGAAGGCTCAGATGCATAGACTGACCCTCACCTTGCATCTGACATGATAGCTAAAATGTAACAGCCCATTCCACCCGCATGAGATATTGTCCGCTTTGGACCCAGCCCGTACGGTTTTAAAAGGCCTCTCAAGGGAAAGGTATCCATACCCTCTTATAAGGCATGTTTTGTTCTCCTTTCCAACCAATGTGGGATCACACAATTCACCTCCCCTGGGGCCCAGCGTTCTCGCTGGTACACGGATTCGGCTCTGGCTGTGATACCAACTGTAACTGTAATACCCCATCCCAAACTACATCGGAATTCTTGCACGTTGATCGAGGTTGACCGTTGACCGAGTGGGTCAAAAGTTGACTTTTTGTTCCGGTTGAAATTTCTAGTTGACCGTGGTACCGTAGCGAAGTACATGATGCCCCGAGTTCGTAGACTAGTGGCACGTCGAAAACGAAGCTATGATTTGAAAGTTATGTGCAAAACAAGTCGAGGTTCAAACTGTCCAAAAGGTGTCCGGAGTTGACTTTTTATGATTATAGAATTTTGTGTTTGACTTTTGTATGGTTGTAAAATACTCGTTGATATGAGTTCATAGACTATCGACACGCTTAAATTGGACATCTGGTTAAAAAGTTATGGACATGTGAAGTTTTCCGACTACCGTAATATTTTAATATATCTGGCTTGAGTGAACAGTACGGGCCACATGTCGCAATTTCAGCCAATCCCGTGAGTGAACAGTGTCACCCACGGGTGGCTTTTATTCAGGAAAAAAATGCACGAGCGGCGGAAGGAGAGAGAAAGAGGGGAGGAGAGAGAGAGAGAGAGAGCTAGAGAGAGAACCGACCGGCCACCGCCACTTAGCGATTTTCCGGCCACCCTTTCCTCACACACGCCACCCCACCTTGAAGACCACTGAAAATCGGCCAGCCAGCCAAAAACCACGGCCAATCGACAGCCGACGCACCCGGATCGAGGCTTTTTCCGGCGGCAGCATCGATTCCTTCAAACCCCGATTTCTCCCTATTCCGGCCACTGTTTGCCTCACCGCCAGTCCCATTGAGTTACCCATCACTAGATCTACCTTCCCACCAAAAATCACGGCCAGTGGCCACCGGACGCACTGCCAACAGTGATGGGTTCCGGTGACCACGGTGGGTCGCCGGGAAAATTCACTTTCTGATGAGTTTTTGACTACACCGCCCCTCCTTTCCTACTAATTTCGACCCTCTAAACCCAAATCGGGTGTCCCCTTTCCTCAAATCTCAACGGATTAAGAGAATCGAGGAGTTGAATCCTGAAAGCTTTCCGGCGAGATTCCGGCCACCTCGGGTTCGATCTCTGGGAAGTAAGACCGGATTCGTAATCCTCGTCACTCAAGCTTAGATTCAGTATATTACTCGTCAATTTTGGTTATCGTTTGTGTTCTCTCTCTGGGTACCCTTTTGCGAGTTACCTGATTAAATTAATTAGTTTTGTGTATTGTGGATATTTTAAGTGCACTTGTGGGTAGTGGAGTTTATTCTGCGGAGGATATTGATTGATACACGTGTTTAAGGTGAGTGACCCACCTTCAAAATTATTTTCGGGTGTCAATTAATTATATTTCGTTATATTTTAATATTTGGATGTTTATATTATATTAATTATGTGATAAATTGCAAATTAAATTTTGATGCTAATATTTGGACAATTTGAAATGTGTATATGTGTGTGCACCGAAGCATATTTCGATTTTGATAAATTATGAAAATTCATTTTATGAAAATTTGATATTTAAAGAAATTATGATTTTAACATTTTTGATTTATTGTTGAAATTATTGTGAGCTTATTTCAAGCAATAAAAATGCATTTATATGGATTTTCGAATTTTGGAATTTTTATGTGATTTATTTATATTTTGAATTTTGAGTAATTGAAGGAATATTTATTTTAAATTATTGATAATTTTATTGATGGATTTATTATGTGTTTGAAATGCATATTTATGAGAATTTTGATTATTGTGACTTTTATGAGGATTAAATGACATATTTGATTCAAAGTGGTTTTTTTGAGTATTTGAGAAAGAAATATTGACTTAATTTATTATGTTTCAAAAATATTTATGCCATTGGAAAATTTGAATATTTAAATTGATGGAATTGAGAGCTGGTGGATTTGAAATTGATGGAATTTATGCGATAAATTTATGATGATGATTTAAAAAGAGAATGCGGAAAATTACGGGTTTAATTGGATGGAATAAACCCAATGATATTTATGAGAGTTTGAGAATTTAAAATAAATATATTGGTTTTATAATTTTTTTTAGATGCACCATACACGTATCGGTGTTCTGTGTATATGGATGTGATTAGTGCGCACATGGATATGATTAGCGCGCAAGTGGGTGTGAGTAGCGCGCAGGTGATTTATGGGGTTGTTCTGTGGTCGCCATCGGATGAGGGTAGGTCGTCCCTCCATGGCCGGGACACTTGTTTGCAGCGGCGCGGTGGGACACCATGCGACCGTATGCCAGTTTCTCTCTTTAACCTCCTGTCTGGCAGTACCTCAGGACGCTAGGTACTGTTGGCGCCACTGGTATATAGTGGGTGCATCAAGTGATTTTCAGAACTTAGATTTCAAAATAAATATTTTGAAATTGTATTTAAATTAAGAATATATTTAATGTTGTTTTTATTTATTTCAATGGAGGTTTCAATTTGATTTAATTTTTTTCCCTTGCTTAATTATTCAATAAATTGATTTATTTTAATTATTTTAATTATTTCCTGAATTGTCTTAATGTAAATTTCATTAATATTTTTTGTATTATTTGTTTATGACATTATCAATCATTTAGTAATTGTTACAAAATTATTTTTATTCTATTTCTATTTTATTTTCATTATGAATTTTGGATGCTTGATTTATTATATTTTATTTGATATTTAGTTGAATAATTGGTTCCTTGGTTTTCGGGGAATACAAATAATGGGTTTTGTAAAAATGTTTTAAAAGGGAAACTTTTACAACCGAGTGAATGGTGAGGGTTTTGAGAGAAAGTATTATTTTCCAATAATTAATTATTATTTATTTACTTATTTATTGTTAATTAATCAAGTTTAATATAATTATTGTTACTATTATAATTGTCCAGTAGATAGGGTCACTCACTGACATGATTAGCATCTCATATTTCTAAATTTCGTTCCCCTAGGTACAAAGATTTGTCGACGTTCATCCGGAGCGAACTTGATCTTCATCGCTGTCATAATTCGAGAAGTTCTCCTTATCTTCATTTATTTCTATTGTAATATTTCTTTCATCCTTGTTGTATAAATTCTATACTTAGTGGTACTTTATGAAGCTCTGTATACTGTCTTGGACATTATGTATTAATTGTGCATTGCTTTCCTATTATTATTTTGAAGTGTTGCAAATTTGTGGAATTAATCTGTAGTAATGTGGGAGGAATAAGGTGGTGTTTATAGAAGTGTGTTTTCAGTGCAGGAAAATTGTGGTAAGTCCAACCCTTAGGGGAGATTCTGCTGGATTTTCCATTGGAGGGTCCGGTAGGGTTTTCTTGGGATTAGGGCTTGTCTAGGGTTCCGGTGAGGAATTTTGGACGGGTCCTGACAGTAACAGTCCAATTCACTCGCATGAGATATTGTCCGCTTTGGGCCCAGCCCGCACGGTTTTAAAAGACCTCTCAAGGGAAATGTATCAACATCCTCTTATAAGGCATGATTGTTCCCCTTTCCAACCGATGTGGGATCTTACATGAAAACCATTTGAAAAAGAAACTTTGCTTTTTTTTTTTTTCTTTCCTCTTGCTTTTTTCTTTGGATTAATATTATATGGATTCCTGTCCTTTTATCCCTGTTTAAGAAAGTATCATATAATTTGAAACATTATTGAAACACATCCCATCATTAGTTAATTTTCATTATATTTAATTGACAAAGGGTAAAATATAATTAAAAGTTTGAAAAGCTGAAAAATTTTATCCTATATTGATTAGAAAACATGCAATACATTATATAAAAACAAAAAACCAATTTATTTTAATTAAATTAATAACTATTTATATTTTATAAAATTGAAAAAAAAATAAAAAAACAAACGTATTTCTTGGGGACGTGAACCATGCACTTCGCTTTTCATCATGTTTTATCTGTAATACACCCAAAGAGTAAAGAATAATCCTACTTTTATCCTAACGCTACAAGTTGTTTGGAAATCTGAGCTCATTCTCTGCTTTTAGTTAAGTGAAAATGAATGAAAACTTTTATTATTTTCTTTTGATTCTTTCTATTTCTTGACAAGATAAAAGGCAAGCATAGAAAGAATAGGTTTGTACAAAGAGAAAATGAAAGGAAAGAAGTGGTTTGGTTTAAGGGAATGGAGTGTTAAGTTAAGAGAAAGATTTGTAACAATAACATTAGTGAGAACGTAAGAAAGAAAAAATAAAAATAGTTAATTGCTGATTAGCACTTTAAATTTTAGAATTATGCAAATTGAATTATGGAGTTTGGAATTCCTTAAATTGAACTTTGTAGTTTTAAATTTGTTATACATCAATCTAATTAACTAACGGTAAAATTTACCATTACATGACATCAGCATAATTTATTTTTCAACAAAAAATTTGAAAAGTTTAAAAAAAATATTTATTTTATTTTATATTATTTTTTTCATTGCGTCACAGCCACCTATTAATAATAGGGTGTGAATTTCTTTCTTAAATAAAAGAAAAGGATGGGGCCAAATGCACTAACCTAGGCAACCATGCGCTTCGCTTATCACCATGTTTTATTTGCAATAATCCCAAGATTGAACTAATTTGCAATAAATTTGAAATTTCAAGGTTTAACTCAAATAATTCTAAATTTTAAAATTCAATTCGCAGAACCAAATTTTAGTGGCCCAATGAACAATTGATTTAAAGAAACATGCCAAATGGACATTCACACCCGTCACTCAAAGTTCATTTCTCCTTTATATATACATAGTTAGATGCAAGATAAGATAAAGATAAGATAGAGAGAGAGAGAGAGAGAGAGAGAGAGAGAGAGAGTTGAGATTGGATCCAAAATATCTGGCAAGGTAGGTTACGATGGATGGTGTATTGTATAATGCTGCAATCAATGGATTAAGCGACCACAATCTGTTTGTTAATGTGGACAAAAACAGATCCCACGACCAAAACAACACTATTCTTCATATAGCAGCTAAATCTGGGAATTTACAGCAACATAATATAAAAGAAGATCATCTGCTGCATTTTCTTTACAAGCAAAACAATGAAGGAAACACTTCACTTCACATTGCAGCAAAGTTAGGGCATCTGGATACTATAAAAATTCTAGTGGAAATGGCAAGAAAGACAGATGTTGAGCAAAACAAGAAGCTGCTGACCATGGAGAATAATGAGAAAGATACAGCGCTTCATGAAGCTGTTCGCCATAATCACTTGGAGGTTGTCAAGTTACTAATTGAAGAAGACCCCAATTTGGCATTTCTAGTAAACGGCGAAGGAGACTCTCCTCTTTTCATGGCGGTGGATAGATGCTTTCGCCAAGTTGCCCTGCATATCCTAAACAATGACATTAATTTCTTTTCTTTTATTCTTTCATGCTTTCCCATATTTACTTTTTTTAAATGGAAAAATATATTTTAGTTTTATTGTTGAAAATTTTAATAGTTTTCTGCATTTGTGGTATTTATGTACAAAATGGAAAATATCTATTTGTTGTTCTTCTTTTCTTTATTATATATGTAAATATATATATATATATATATCGTCATAGTTCACATCCACTTAAATTAATAGCACTTATTAAAAATTTTATTGGTTACATTTGCTCCTTTAGCTTGCTAAATGTTATTTTTTTAATAAAGTTTCTAAGTGTTGTTTTCTTATTAAATGATAAATCACACAAGCTTTTTGCAAATTTTATTAACATTTTTTTTATGTTATTTAACTGTTAATTACAAATATTAGCCTGTTACATATTATTTGCCGTCCTTATAATCTACAACAACATATAATAAATTATTAACAGTTTATATTATTTTTATTTGTAGTATCCACCGTAGATATTTAATCATACATATGAATTGACATCGTTGTTTTGTAATAAGTTTTTTATAAAGAAAAATTTTCATTTGAATTCCTTAATTTTGCTATAACTATACTTACATTTTATATTTTTGAAAAATCATTATTAAAACGATAATCTTCTTCTAGTATGCTAAATCTAACAAAATAGATTAATTATTAGTTTTTATCAATTAATTTAACAAAAAAATGCTAAGAACGGGCGGTTTGTAGTTAAATAATAATGTTATAAAAATATAATTATGATTTTTAATGGTTTAAAGTAACTGATAAAAATTGATAAATGAATATGATGCTAATTTTTTAAAATTATAGAGTTTAATTATAATTATAATTAGAACAAAAATAAAAAATTCTAAATAAATTTTTTTCTCTTACAAATTTATTTGTAATAATAATATTTATCAAAACAATAAGTTCTTTATAAATTTTACCATTCACCTTTTTATCAAATTGTCTTAAAAATTATTTCCATTCACATTTTTAAATTCTAAACATACAAAAATCAAAATTTACAATTTCATTTAAAAAACAAATTTTGCTGAAAAGGACCATATGTGAATGCCACCAATTTCTGAGTTTATTGGTAAAAGTAAAACCACTGAACTATTTAACTATGTATTTGTAAGATGGAGTTGGATCTAGTAATAAAACCAAGAATAAACTTTCCATCTGAACAAAATTTTCATTCCTCCTTATTTTAGAAGTAAACATTAAAAAAAAAAAAAAGAATGTTTGGATATCATTTAGACTAAAGATTCTGTCCTTTTCCAATTATTCCTTGTAGGTCTTGTATCTTTAACTTGGGAAGAGTTTGATTCACTATGGAGTGTTAGGATTGTGCTCGATTATTTACTGGCTAGAACTATCTCACGTAAACTTCTTTGCTTACGTAGACATGACATAAAAAAGACAGGCAGAAGCATTCTTTTCCTTCAAGATATAAATTCTCATTACATTTATCGTTCTCTTCCATTGCTAAAACATTTAGTTGCATCTCTCTATTTAGATATATATATATATATATATATGACATTCAATTTTCCTAGGAACTTGTCATATATATATATATATATATGTACATCATCAAATTCTATGTGGATATCAGGATAGTGAAATTTCTATATATATATATTAGTCTTTTATCATGATATTTTATAAAGTTTTTATATTTATAAGCCATTTGATTTTTTTAAAAGTTGATAATAAAAATACATTTAAAATTTATATGAGCCTGATAAAGTTTATTTTATTGTATTAAAATTTTAATATTTTATTTTATTTATGTAAAAACTCAAATATATTTTTAAATCTTAGTTATTGAAAATCAAAAAATTAATAAGTAAAGTCCTAATGAAAAATTTATTAAGACTTCATGATAAAAGACTAATTTATATATATTTATATATATATAAGGTGGGTTCTCTTAGTCAAGTTTATTATTTGAGTAAAAGAAAAATAATAATTTTCCTTATTTGCTCTCGCATTGAATATTTCTCATGTTGATACGTAAGATTAATAGAGTCCAAAAGTTTTCAAAATTTTGAGTTAGTGTATTTATGAATTCATTCATTTTATTTGTAGGTTTAGCATGGCGTGGTAAGAACTACTATGAATACATCTCCATGTCTTAGGTTCGGCTAGTTCTAAGTGAAATCCTCCTCCCCAAAACTTTCAATTTTTCTCCTTTTGTTGAAGTATAATATTAAATCGACTCCTTAACCGTTTAAAATTTCTGAAAAAAGAAGGAAATATTTGAACTTGACGTGTAAACATTTGGTTCGTGTATTTTCCCATATTACTCATGATCATAAATAGTCATTACAAGACCAAAAGTCAATCCTTCTTAACACTTGGGCAGAACACCTGCTAAGACACATATTTAGGAAAAAAAAAAAAAAGGGCATGATTAAGAAAGGGGTTTATTTTTTTTTTTTTGGGGTTCAACATTTAGAAAAGGTTGCTTCACTAAACTTATGCAATGTCTTTACCAAAAGAAGAAGAGAAAAAAAAATTGCATCAGGATCGTAGTAAACTACAATATTAATATTATTATTAATTATGTTCTATTAGGAATATGCTCTAATATAAGATCACCACCATATCGATTATTAAGGATGTCATTTGAAATAATGATTTAAAAATAAAAATTCAGTTTTACAATTTGTCAATTCCTATGTAGATTTTGGGCGTCTGGTTCTAAAACAAATTCAGGCTTTAACATTAGAACAAGCTGATGATTTTGGATGGACTCCTCTTCACTATGCCGCACATATTGGCAACGAGAAACTTGTTGAAGGATTTTTGAAAAAAGATAGTAAGAGCCTTCCTTTCTCAAGGAACAAAGAAGGTATGTCAGCCCTTCACATTGCAGCAAAGAAAGGACATAATGCTGTCATGAAAGTGCTGATGAAAAGATGTCCAGAAGTTTGTGAGTTGTTGGATAACAATGGTCGGACAGCTCTTCATATTGCAGTGGAAAGTAGAGATGAAATGGCAGTGAAATTTTTCCTAGAACGGGCCATGGCATTTCAAGATCTTATAAACCTGAAAGATAAGAAAGGAAATACAGCTTTGCATGTAGCCGCTACTATAGGAGATTTCCATATTTTAAAAAGTCTTACAAATGACTCAAGAATTGACAAAGGAGCTACAAATAAGGACAAGGAGACATTTGTCGACATAATCCTATCAAACAAGGAGCTACAAGATACTGAAATGGTAAGTTTTTTGGCACACATGCAAAATAGAACTATATATGAATGCATGGTTTACATCATCTAATCAATATGCATATATGATTTAATATGACTCAAATGTACATTAGGGAATATTTGATGGAACACATAATACATCATTAGCCAAGCATTAACTTAGGAAAAAAAAATATTTATTAGGTATGAGATTAAGAAAATTAAAAGAATAAACATAGAAGTGGTCAAAAAATAAATTATATATATATATATATATTTGTTTCCACTATATTTATATAGAGAAGCAATTCAATACTTTGATTTATAATTCTTTATTTTTGAAAAGTAATACTAATATTCATGTAATAATACTAATATTCATGTAATTTTAAAGTTTTTTTTTGTTCCTTTTTTATAGAAGAAATGTTATGGTTTAGGGTCATTATTTATAATGTCAACAATATATAGTTAAGGTGTTTTATGTATGTATTTAACCCCCATAATTTAATCATATTGTGTGTGTGTATATATATATATATATGTTTATTGTTGTAGTACTTTTGTCCCTATGCCGATCTTCCTTTCTGAAACCAATTATAGTACTGGTTAATTTCATGCATCCACAGACATGCGTGTTGGCATTAATAAATATTTTCAAGCTGATTGATATAATTGAAAAGTGTAATGGATTACATACATGCATGTGGTCAGTTGAAGATCATGGTGAATTTGGAGATAGAAATTGTTTTACCACCACGCTCTGAACAGAAGGTGGATACAAGAAAAACAAATGAAGCAGAGAGTAAGGAAAAGAAAAAAGATAAAATACAAATTGAAGAAGACGAAGCCGGTTGTAAGCAGCAAACTAATGAAGCAGAGAGTAAGGAAAAGAAAAAGGATGAAATACAAGCTTAAGACAATGAAGAAGCCGACAGGAAACAGTTTGAAAAGATGGTAATGGTATCATCAGACAAGAAGAACACGTATAAAAATGAAGGAGGATTTGGGACTATGATGAAGGATTTCATGTAACGTTTTAAGGAATTTGAATGATTTGGACGGTTTGTAATAGTGGGCATTAAATGAAATTTATTTAGTTACCGTTTTGGGTTTTTTTGGGAAAGGAAAGAGTAAAAGAAGGAAAAGAAAAGATTTAAAAAAAAAAAAAGAGAAAAAGGTTTTTCTGGGGTATGAGAAAAAAGAGGGAGAAGAGAGTAGGGAAAACAATTGGTTTTTTATTCTTGTTTGAACAGTGAAAAGATTTAAAAAAAAAAAATGGTTTGCATTTAGAGAGTGGTAAAGCAAAGGTATACTGAAAGTTCGAGGGAAAGTTTTGGTGGTGCTGCATCCAAAAGCTTTCGATTCCGTTGTATCCTGGGAGACAACCATCAGAAAACATCTGCACCGGTGGGATGGAAATTGTCTTAAGGACACTGTGGTATCACACGGGTCTTGGACGATTTTTCAACCAGCAGATCGAATACTAAGACTCACAGGTTTCAAATCTAATCTTTGATTTGTTTATTTTCCTTGTATTTTGTTTACATCTATAGATCCACCTGTATATACATATATTCATATTATATTCATATTATTTTGCGACAATCTTAAGACAACTTTCAGCATGAATATATGTTTATATATGTGGATTGTTCAATCTTGTTGCTGATTAGTGACTTTCGGGTGTAAAGTTTTTTGTTTAAAAAAAAAAAAAAAGGCTTCAAACCCGAGTGGGTTGTGTGATGGACATGTGGTATTTTTTGTTTTTACTTATTCAAATGTTTATAAATATTTTTGTAAAATATACATGTCCATGATTTGATCTATTTGTTGTGTTGGGTTTGTGAGAAAGCTGTTTCTTATGGGTTTGAAAATTCTTGGGCAATTCCTTATCATTGTTTAAAATTAAAATTTTTTTTTTCAAAATTGAATTACCCATGAATTTTAAGATTTTTGATGATTTTCAGGCATTTTTTGGTGCTGGATTAGTGAAAAAGAGGTGAAAAAATATGAACCGGGTCAAAAAACCCGTTTACCAGTAAAATGGGTCGAATTTGACCCGGTTGGAGGTTGAAGAAGGGTTAAAAATGGGTAAACGGGCCGGATTTTGGGTTAATGGGTCTGAAATTGGGTACTGTTGGAGATGGCCCAGTTCAAAGGCCCAACCCAGATTAGAACAGGCTACTGTTCAACCCAAGGCCCAAGCCCAGATAAGACCCAGCCCACATGAACAGTGGCCCAATTGGTATGGGCACGCCACGTGTGTCCATGAGAGAGAACCACGTGGTAGATGAACAGTGACACCGTGCACAGTGGCAAGGCTACGTGGCGAACCGTGGAGATGCCATGTGTAGCACAGTAGCAAGGCCACGTGTCGACCATCAGAGACGCCACGTGTCAACCTATCAAAGCTTCCAAGAAGCTGTTAGTTCTTCTGAAGGAAATTTATGGAAAGAAGCCATAAAAAGTGAGATTGATTCCATATTGCAAAATCATACCTGCGAACTAGTAGATCTTCCTCTAGGTTGCAAATCATTTGGTTACAAATGGATATTTAAAAGGAAGATGAAAGTAGATGGAACAATAGATAAATACAAGGCAAGGCTTGTAATTAAAGGATACAAGCAACAAGAAGGCCTTGACTATTTTGATACTTATTCTCCGGTGACGAGAATAAATTCCATAAGGATGGTATTGGCGATTGCTGCATTGCGGAATCTTGAAGTACATCAAATGGATGTGAAAACAGCCTTTCTTAATGGAGATCTCGATGAAGAGATCTACATGGAGCAACCTGGGGGTTTCTCCGCACCAGGACAAGAAAAGAAAGTCTGTAGATTGGTAAAATCCTTGTATGGACTTAAACAAGCTCCAAAGCAATGGCATCAAAAATTTGATAGTGCCGTGCTTAGTGATGGATTTAAGATAAATGAGTGTGATAAGTGCATCTATGTAAAAGATACAGAGAATGGATATGTCATTCTTTGTCTGTATATAGATGACATACTCATAGTAGGTAGTGACGACAATATGGTCCAAACTACAAAAGTGATGTTGAAATCCAAATTTGATATGAAAGATATGGGGGTTGCAAATGTGATTTTAGGGATGAAAATCACGAGGACTTCAAATGGTATCATTCTTAGTCAAACACATTATGTAGATAAAATACTGGCTAATTTTAGTAAAAATGACATTAATATAGCCAGAACACCCATTGATGTGAGTTTACACTTATCTAAGAATAAAAGAGAGAGTGTAGCTCAAGTGGAATATGCAAGGGTGATTGGAAGTCTGATGTACTTAATGAATTGTACAAGACCAGACTTAGCCTATGCTATAAGTAGACTAAGTAGATACACGAGTGATCCAAATGATGAACATTAGAAAGGAATTGTTAGAGTATTAAGATACTTACGATATACTCGTGAAGACGGACTACACTATACGAGATATCCTGCTGTATTAGAAGGATACAGTGATGCTAACTGGATATCAGATATAAAGGATTCAAAATCCACTAGTGGCTATGTATTTACATTAGCGGGTGCAGCTGTAACGTGGAAGTCCTCAAAACAAACAGTGATAGCTCGATCCATGATGGAATCAGAGTTCATCGCATTAGATAAATGTGGAGAAGAGGCAGAATGGCTACGCCAATTCTTAGAGGACATTCCAAGGTGGCCTAAACCTGTGCCCGCTATAAGTATACATTGTGATAGTCAATCTGCGATTGGCAGGGCACAAAATATTATGTATAATGGAAAGTCTAGACATATTCGTCGTAGATACAATTCTATTAGACAGTTAATCTCAACTGGAGTTATCTCGATAGACTATGTAAAGTCAAAGGATAACATTGCGGATCCGCTAACCAAAGGGTTAAATAGAGAACTAGTTGAGAAGTCATCAAGGGGAATGGGATTGAAGCCTGTGAGTAAAGGCGATACGATGGAAACCCAACCTAGTTGATTGGAGATCCCAAGATCTAGGTTCAATGGGACAATGCAATTGTAAAGACTAGTATGAATCACCGTGGGGGTTAATCCTCTGTCCATTCCTATGATGAAACAGTGATAGATAGAGGTTAAGCATGAAGTATGCTTTTAATGATTCCTAAAAGTGTGTGTTTAGTAATCTATGCATAGTTATGCTGATTACATTGGAAATAGGAATCACCTGGCCGCTTCAAAGGAAAATTGATAAGGGCACAATTCTTTAGAAACTCTCACAGAACCAGATAGGTGTTCAAGGCCAAAATGAACACAACAGTGAAAACTAAAGTGTACCAGGGAGGAATCTGTGTGAACTATGTTATCATTTACACAAACGACAAAATGGTTCAAAGATATCACATCTACCATTAGTCAGTAAAGAAGATATAGTTGCACAAGGGAAAGTTCAAAGAGTAATATCCACCTATCCTATGTAGGTTCCAACTGCAGAGCTTTACCACCAGAGTCTTGCATAGTCCAAGTAGTCAAATCATTCATGTGAGGGATTGTAACGTTTTAAGGAATTTGAATGATTTGGACGGTTTGTAATAGTGGGCATTAAATGAAATTTATTTTTTTACCGTTTTGGGTTTTTTGGGAAAGGAAAGGGTAAAAGAAGGAAAAGAAAAGATTTTTTGAAAAAAAAAAAAAAGGGAAAAAGGTTTTTTTGGGGTACGAGAAAAAAAAGGGAGAAGAGAGTAGGGAAAACAATTGGTTTTTTATTCTTGTTTGAACAGTGAAAAGATTTTCAAAAAAACAAAAGGTTTGCATTTAGAGAGTGGTAAAGAAAAGGTATACTGAAAGTTCAAGGGAAAGTTTTGGTGGTGCTGCATCCAAAAGCTTTCGATTCCGTTGTATCCTGGGAGACAACCGTCAGAAAACATTTGCATCGGTGGGACGGAAATTGTCTTAAGGACACTGTGGTATCACACAGGCCTCGGACTATTTTTCAACCAGCAGATCGAATACTAAGGCTCATAGGTTTCAAATCTAATCTTTGATTTATTTATTTTCCTTGTATTTTGTTTACATCTGTAGATCCACACGTATATACATAAATTCATATTATATTCATATTATTTTGCGACATTTCAACAACCTCAATTTACTGGTAGCAACAATCATAGCTACTGCCACTTTTGCAGCCGCTTTCCAAATGCCCGGTGGTTACGACATGGGGCTACCAGTTCTCCACGGAACTAAAGCATTCAATAAGTTTCTATTTTATGATCAATTGGCTTTTGTTCTATCTACTGCATCCTTGTTTCTCCACTTTTTTCTCACACAATTTGGAAAACTGTTCGCAGTTACTTTATTCCCAGTTGCTTGGACAGCATATCTTACAATGGTCTCACTTTGCATGATGGTTTTTGCTTTCGACAAAAGTATAAAGGCAGTCATCCTTGGAGAAGAAAACCACAAGGCCTCCCAGGATGACTATTATATTACTGGCAATGGCATTCCCATCTTGTTTATTTGCTTCTTCAGCTTTGTTATTTTACCTTCTCTATTACTGGCCAAGTTATATGCAATAGCTAGAAGACATGAGCCTCGCAATAGTGTCAGAAGTCATTTTGGACTCTGGAGTTGAAAGATTACATTTAAATTCAAATTGCATGTCAATGATGGAACTCCCTATGTATTGTATTAGCTGTGATGGATATTGTTAAGTACTGCCAATGAACTCCACTATTAGTTTTATGATATAATGCACTGCCTTCAATTTGATTTTGATTAATTAATTACAAGTTTTTTTCCTTTTCTTTTTTTTGATTGCACTTTTTTATCTAGATTGGATAAAAATCATTACAGTTTCATAGCAACTCTTATTAAGATCTTGGAAAAAAAAATTAGGGAAAAAAAACAATAACAAAGAGAAAAAGACCGAGAGGAAAGAAAATTAAAGAAGAAACCAAGTTTCTAAAAAGGGAATTAAAATTTATTAATAAATAAAAGCACCAAAGATGTTGAAATTCATATTTGAGTAAAGGCAAAAGACAGGGAAAAAATAGTAATATTGTGCAGAATGAATACTTCACACTTGAATTGATGCTCTTGAGTCTTGATTGTTTACAATATATAATGTAATATATACATAACCGAAACTTATAGAATGTTCAAAACGTTACACTTTTAACTTTTGAAAGTGTTACTTCTTATCACCTTGCGCTGTTTTACAAATACTTATCTCTTTTAACAACTGTTTCCATTTTGGTTGGTGCTGACGCTTAGATGTGTGTGATTTGGTTCATTTGGATGAAGTATGGGGAAATCAACATTCGATTGAAATTGGTTTGATGTGATCCTCATTTGTGTGGATGGCATGTCTGAAGGAGATGCCACGTGCAATGAAGATGACATGGAGTTGCACCACTCATTCTTTGGTCGACAATAGCTAGTTCTCTCTCTCAGCTAGTTCATCTTCGGTCAATATTTCTAAGCAGATTCCTACTATTAGGTAAAGTTAGCTCTGTTTTCAAAAAAATAGAGGATGGCAATTTGTGAAAGTTGCTCTGTTTTAAAAACAGAGCATTGCAATGTGTTATCTTTTGACTACATACATCTTGACCATGGTCCTAATGAATATAAGTTTTCCAAATCTAAGATTACACGTACTATAACTCTATGAAATAAACAATAGGATCATATGGCACTGGATATGAAGCTATCACATGTTCCAAATCATCCAAATAACAAAAGGAAAGAAATAATATAAAGAAACCCAATCAATTTTAGTAACGATAATGTCTTAATTTCAACGACCCCACTTGCTCCTTCATGTTTTCTTCACAATTTTTAACCCCTCTGGCTCCATCTTTTCTTCACAATTTAAGTACAACAATATCAAATTTAGGTACATGTTTCCTTTCACTTCAAAAGCACATTGGAAATTTACCAACTTTGAGGTTACCGTGACGGTGGCCATGAATGGAATGTTAGAAAAATTTTGTGCTTGTCCAGGAGAGAGTACTGCCTTTATACCTTACTTAAAAGCACACATCATAAAGACAAGCAAAGCACTTGTTAAACTGGTTTTCATGTTCATTGTGAAATAATGGGTAAATAATTTTCCAAATGCTGGTGAACTAAATTGGATGAGGATGGAGAAAGTGGACAGGAAAAAAGCTAGTAAATCATGGACAATGAAATTTGTGAATTGTGTTCTTCCCTTTAAAATTGCAATTTCCCTAAATTTCAAGCAATTTCCAGAACATTTTTCCCCTCAATTTCTAACATATATATATATATATATATATCAATTTTATATATTCAACTACCTTAGAGCCACCTTAGAGCTATTCAAGTTCAAACTCGGTTTACCTGATAGTCAGCTCTTCCAGTCCACTTTCATTTTTCAACAATTTGCTGTTTTCTTTTTATTTTGTGGATGAGCAACTTGTGTTTAAGTTAGATGCTGGGTCCTCCTACAAAAGAGAAAATGAAATTCCCATTTAATAAGAGAGTTTCTTGGGAAATTTGCAAGCTACCCCTTTTACAGAATACGAGTATTTTGCACATATAATATCTTGATAATGATTTGGAAGTTTTCCCTTGGAAATAAATAAAACCATAAAGAAAGAATACCCAAAAGAAAGTTGGCATTGTTTGGCTGTATTCTTGGAACAGGTTAGCGCTCTGTATTATACAAATTTCTTTTCCATGTGAATAAGTTTATTATTGACAGAAAAAAAAAAATGTAAACAACTTTACTTTTGCTCACTTTTGCCCAAAATAATACATATATATATATATATATATATGGCTCGCAGCTACATATTTTTATGGCTGCTAAGCTCTCTAAGAAGTATTTGGTTACTTTCTCACTTCCCTCAATCTATTGACTTGTAGAATGATCAATTTTGATGGGTTTGTAAAATTTGCACATACTATCCACTTAAATTTTCTTTTCCCCTGCTTCTACCACTTAAATTTTCTTTTCCCCTGCTTCTACCAAATAAGAAATGAGTCTTCCATTCCGTCTTTCTTCTTCCTCACTGCTTTTTCTTTTCTCCCCCTCATCCAATACTTTTCCCTACCAAGCATGTCAAAGTGTCATTTACCAGAAACATTTCAAAGTGTCACTTCCATAGCTAAAACTCTTAGCTTTAAAAAAGATAGTTGCCAAAAAAAAAAAAAAACAAAAAACAAAAAAAACAAAACAAAACAAAACAAAAAGAAACTTTGCTTTTTTTTCTCTTGCTTTTTTCTTTGGATTGATATTACATGGATTCCTGTTTTTTTATCCCTGTTTAAGAAGGTATCATATGATTTGAAACATTATATAAACACATCCTGTCATTAGTTAATTTTCATTATGTTTAATTGAAAAAGGTAAAATAATAATTAAATATAATTAAAGGTTTGAAAAGCTGAAAATTTTTATCCTATATTCATTGAAAAACATGCAATATATTATATAAAAATAAAAAACCAAATTATTTTAATTAAATTAATAATTATTTATGGTTTATAAAATTTAAAATATATATATATATATATATATAGATTTTCTAGTGTCACGGTTGGGGCATTTCATCAAACACTTGGTGGGCATTCTCTCCATTTTGGGCCTATTTTGGGCCTTACAATGGACCAAGCACCTAGAGTAGTATAGAATTCTCTAGAACCTTGTGGAGAACTCTAGGTCAAGCCATGTACATATCCATTTCTAGATGTTTCTTTAGATATTTTTGTAAAGGAGGTGGGAAGGATCTAGACACCCATTCTCCACCATAGGATTAAAGCAATTATAGCCGTAGGATTAGACTTTGCATGCCTATAAATAGGTGGAGGCCTCATTTGGCCAAACCATCCAAGAATCCAAGAACATCCAAGGATTCAAGAATCCAAGCTACTCTTGTAAAGCTCTCTTTTAAGCAATATACTTTCATTCTCCCAAACTCTCTTTGTGCTCTAGCTTTCTTTGCTTAGCTTTCTCTTTAGTGGGAAAAAGGCTTACTTAGTTGCAACAAAGGGTCGGAATAGCAACTAAGGCCGCACGGCTTGAAGGGTACACAAACAAGTCCGTGACAAGTGGTATCAGAGCCAAGGTTAAAGCTAGCATCTAGAGCAACATGTCTTCATCAGAGGTTGTGATTGAAGAAGCAAGGGGAAGGGAGGTCATCCCCGAAGCTGCAAGGAAGGGACGTGGGCATTCAAAGTCGAAGGACGTTCTCACCGCCATGGAGACCAAGGTGGTCAAGATGGAGTTGGCTGTTGCCGATATGTTAGAGCGGCTTGATCAGGTGGAGCAAGGCATGGAGGAGCTCGATGGTCGTGTGGGTGACCAAGTGGGGGAGCTTAGAGGTACCATGCAAAGCACCAACGAGGCCAACACCGAGGCATGGCGTCATGAAAGCCAAGCTTTCCAAACAAAGGTAATTGAAACCTTGTCCCTTATGCAAGCTTAATTAGATGAGTTTAAGAAGAGTTTAGAGGAGACACGTGAGGATTGGGCGTTATGCAAGATAGCTGCAACTAGTGGCACGGTCACTACCCAACAAATAGTCTCTACTCCAAGGGTAGATGCTCCTAAGCCCAAGGAGTTTAGTGGGAGAAGGGATGCAAAGGAGTTGGACAACTACATGTGGCATATGGAACGGTACTTCGAGGCATTGGATTTCCAAGACGAGAAGCAAAAGGTAAACACCGCTACCCTCTATCTTACTAATCTTGCTGCGGTATGGTGGCATAGAAAGCATGAAGAAATGAAGAAAGGCATATGCGCCATCAATTCTTGGGAAGATTTAAAGAGTGAATTGAAAAAGCAATTCTATCCCGAGAATGTGGCGAATGATGCTAGGAAACGCATGAAGGAGTTGAAGCACCAACGATCCATCCGTGAATATGTGGAGCAATTCTCTGGGTTAATGCTCCAAATTCCCAACATGAGTGAGGAGGATCTCCTTTTCAACTTCATGGATGGGTTGCAATCGTGGGCATACCAAGAGCTTCAACGAAGGGGAGTACAAGATATTTCCACCGCCCTCACTACGGTTGAAACGCTTGTCGAATATAGGCGAGGTGAGTCCTCCAACTCTAAGCCTAAGAATAATTATATTGAAGGTGGGGGAGCCAAGTTCCATAAAACTCCCCAAAGTAAGGAGTTTCCAAGAAGGCCACCACTACCTAACAAAGATTGGAAGAAAGGAGGCAAGCCCGAATTCAAGCCGAAGGAAAATTGCTTCTTATGTGATGGTCCCCATTGGGCAAGAGATTGTCCGAAGAGGAAGTCCTTAAGTGCCATGCTCGAAGAGAGGGAAACTCAAGAGCAAACACAAATGGGTTGTCTACAACTCCTTAACTCATTGAAGGCTAGACCGATCCCAGCTCACAATGCAAAGGACAACTCCCTCATGTACGTTGCGGCACGTATTAATGGTAAGGATGCTCAAGTCATGGTGGACACCAGAGCATCTCACAATTTCATAAAGAGGGAGGAGGCCATAAGGCTTGGCCTAAAACTTGACAAGGGTCAAGGGTGGTTAAAGACTGTGAATGCTGCAGCTAAACCACTAGATAGCATGGCTCGTAACGTGGAGTTACACATCGGTACTTGGCAGGGTAAAGTCAACTTCTCCATTGCTCCTATGGATGACTTTGATATTGTGCTTGGCATGGAATTTCTTAGGCAATTCAATGTGGTACCACTCCCTCGCTATAACACGGTGTGTATAATGGAGGGAGGCCCTTGCATGGTCCCGACAATGCACAAGCCGAGAACTTCCAACCATCTCTCTGCCATACAACTCAAGAAAGGGATAAGGAAGGGAGATGCTACATTCCTTGCTACATTACGTGAGGAGAAAGAAGTTACTCCCAAGGAGCCACCAAAGGAGATTAGCCAAGTCCTTGAAGAGTTTAAAGATGTCATGCCACCCGAACTACCCAAGAAACTTCCACCAAGGAGGGAGGTGGATCATTGCATCGAGTTGGAGCCCAGTGCAAAACCACCTGCGAAAGCAACCAAGAAAATGAAGAAATGGGCCGACACAAAAAGAAGGCACGTGGAGTATCAAGTGGGAGACTTGGTGTTCGTCAAAATCCTTCCATCCCAACACAAGTCTACCCGAGGGCTACACAAAGGCCTTGTTCGCCGATATAAAGGGCCATTTCCGATCAACAAGAAGGTGGGCAAGGTATCTTATAAGGTGGAGTTACCTCCTACACTCAAACTTCACCCGGTCTTCCATGTAAGTTGTCTAAAGCCATACTACAAGGATGAGGAAGACCATACAAGAGGGGAGTCCAAGCGAGCACCAATAGGTGTCTACAACACTTATGACAAGGATGTGGAGAGCATCTTAGCTGATCGAGTAGTTCATGGAAGGGATAACCATCCGAATCATGAGTACTTGGTGCAATGGAAAGGACTTCCCGATAGCGAAGCAAGTTGGGAACCTGCTACTGCGCTTTGGCAATTTGAAGATCACATCAAGAGGTTCCATGAAGCAAGCTCGACGAGGACGTCGACGGCATAGGTGGGGGAGAATGTCACGGTTGGGGCATTTCATCAAACACTTGGTGGGCATTCTCTCCATTTTGGGCCTATTTTGGGCCTTACAATGGACCAAGCACCTAGAGTAGTATAGAATTCTCTAGAACCTTGTGGAGAACTCTAGGTCAAGCCATGTACATATCCATTTCTAGATGTTTCTTTAGATATTTTTGTAAAGGAGGTGGGAAGGATCTAGACACCCATTCTCCACCGTAGGATTAAAGCAATTATAGCCGTAGGATTAGACTTTGCATGCCTATAAATAGGTGGAGGCCTCATTTGGCCAAACCATCCAAGAATCCAAGAATCCAAGAACATCCAAGGATTCAAGAATCCAAGCTACTCTTGTAAAGCTCTCATTTAAGCAATATACTTTCATTCTCCCAAACTCTCTTTGTGCTCTAGCTTTCTTTGCTTAGCTTTCTCTTTAGTGGGAAAAAGGCTTACTTAGTTGCAACAAAGGGTCGGAATAGCAACTAAGGCCGCACGGCTTGAAGGGTACACAAACAAGTCCGTGACACTAGGGATCGTGAACCTCACCCCACCACCCAACCATTCAAACCGGATGCTTCCCTTTCCTTTTTTCGCTTCCTCTTTTTCCCAACACTTCTCCTTGTTCCTTTCTTCTTCAGGATCTGTGCCTCGCCAGAGAAGCTTAGCCATAGCCAATCTTGCCATTCTCTTTTTGTAAGGAAATAATAACAATAATAATAATAGTAATAATAATAATGAAGATGTTTTGTTGGGTTCTTGATCTTCTTTTAAAGTTAGAAAAAATAAAAAAATAAAAAAATTCTTTGGGGACAAGCCCATTCTTCTTTATTTACGAGGTTTTGTTTTGCTTTTGTGGGTTTTCGCTTTTCATTTTTTTTATTTATTCTTTTTGGTTTCATATTTTCTGGGGTTTCTTTTTTCTTGTGAGTTTCTTCTTCTTGGTCATTTTAGTGCATAGAAGGTGACCAGGTCCGGTGTCACTTTGGTCCCAATCGAAGTGTAATCGTTTTGGCCAGTGAAATACTCAGATCGGTGAAGAAGAAAAGGGAAAATGCTTCAATTTTTTTGTTCTTTTGCTTTGAAAAAGATGTTATGCATATAAATGAAGGTTTAAAATATTTGATATTTTTTTAAAATTTTTTCGATATTTTTATATTTTGAAGAGGTTGAAATGGAAATAGATAAAATTTCCATAAGATCCATTGAAATTTCTGTAAAATATTCACATTAAATCCTTAACGATTTGGTTAAAAAATCTATAATTTTCATGAAATTTCCACTGAAATTTCCAAAATATTAATGAAATTTTTTTTATTTTTTTTAAAATTTATAAATATTATTGATATTTAGTAAAATTTTTTATCAAATTAACTTTATTGATAATTTTTTTTTACTCTTTAATTGCTTTTTGGACATTTAGTGATATACTCAAAATAGAATGAATTGAATTGAATAATATTAATAAGTTTTACTTAGAGCATCTCCAATGGTTCTTTCTATTAGAGTTTATATAGTATTGATATTGGAAAGTATTCATGCTTATATGACATTCTTTCTATTTAATGGATAATGTTTTAGACAATTTTTCTCCAATGAATTCTGTTTAAAATGTTCTAAAATGCTAATCTGTAATTTTTTAATTTTAAAACTATATCTAATTAAAAAAAACCAAAGTCCACGCAGAAGTTATTTTTCTTATAACAAAAGTCAATTAAAATAAATAAAATATTGACACAGTCTGTCTAACAAAGTTTCTAGAAGTAGACAGTGTCCTTCACGGCTTCCATTTCTTTTGTTGCCACATCAGCTTGATAGAACTAATATACAGAAACATTGGAGAAGATTTTTTTGAAACTTTATCAATTTATCTAATGTGGCAAAAGATTTTTAAATGGACAAAATCAATGTACAAAGCCATTGGAGATGCTCTTATTGCAAGACCAACAACAATTGCTTCTAGAAAAAAGATGTCTCCTGGTAAGTTCAAATATTGTAGTATGTGAATATTAATTGATGTAATAGTACAAATATATAATTATATAATAATTATTTGTAACAGTTGAATGGTGGGTCATGTATGGTAATAGTGCACCTACAATAAGAAAATCGGCATTGAAAGTTTTGTCACAAGCAGCATCATCCTCTGCCTATGAAAGAAATTGGAGCACTTTTGCATTAATGCATACAAAACAAAGAAATAGACTAGCATATAGTAGAATTGAAAAACTAGTATGTTGTTATTATAATATAAAACTCAAGTTGAGGGATATGGAAGAAGAAGAAAATCATCAAGACTTGGATCCAATAATAATATTTGAAACTATAATAGAAGATGATGTTGAAGATGGCGACCAAATGTACCAATGGATTAGAGATGTTCATTTAGATGATCATGAAGGAAATCCTGATCCAAAAATTGCTTAACAAGCTAAAAAAGAGGGAATAAATGTTCAAAAGTGATTGCTGAAAAAGTAAATTCTAGTAGTGGTGAAATGTTCAAAAGTGATTGCTGAAAAAGTAAATTCTAGTAGTGGTGATTCATTTCAAAGGCTTATGAGAGAGCTCCATTAGGTGGTACACATTTATAATTTGAGACTCTTAGTCGTCACTCTAGCCCCAGTGGTGATGAAGATAACTTCAATAAATTATCTGAATTAGAAATTAAAAGAGGTAGTGTCCAAAGAGAATCACCAAGCTAAAAAGTTGAATTAAGTTCATTTACTGGTGAACAATATTACACACATGCAACACAAGATGAAGATCATGGGAGTAGAGATGCAAGTTAAGGATTTTGTGCTATTGGAAAAGACTATATACATAAAGAGAAATCTATAATGGAGATGTCACAACAAAAAGAATATTCGATTTATATGAATTTTGGATCTATAAGGGTTGGAAGTCATTTTTATAACCCTTATTCAATGGATATTTATAGAATGTCATCAAATAGCAACTCATGGGTACCATCTCAAACTCAACCATCAGATAATAGTAGTTATGCACATAGTCAACCAATAATACAAGACCCATATGATTGGCATATTAATAATTATATACAAAATTATCAAAGAGATATATCTTTTCATAACTACTTCTCACATTTCACATCTCAAAATTAAAATGAGAAAGAAACCAATGATTTTCAACCACCCAGAAGTTCTATGTGGTATTAAGATGACATTTATAAACTACAATGTAATTGTAATAATCATTTTATATATTTTAGTTAATATATAATTTTATCATATATGTATTTTTTGATATATTTTTATTAATAATAATTCATCTATGGTCATTAATGCTTATTATAAATCAATTTACTAAAAAGAATAAAACATCTATTCAATATTTTAGCAAGTTTTATAATCAATTTGATAATTAATGGATTAAATAAGTTAATTCTAAAGTTTTAATAAAAATTTTCATTTTTTAAAATAAATTTCCATCATTTTTTATAATTTTTTATCGATATTAGATATTTTTCGATAATTTTTACGGAAATTTCTGTATTTTAAACTCTCGATATTGCCATCAATAATAATTTTTTGATCCTTGTATAAATCAATAGAAGAAAATAGTTTTTTTTTTCTTTTTTTTTCCTCCCCCATGGCATTCTGCATTCTGCTTATTTATTGGTCCCAATAGATGACAATCGGGAAGATTGGGAAAAATGTGCTTTATGTTCTTTGGTCACAATCCATGGCATCTTGCTTCTTTTTTCTCCAATTTTTGTTCTATGTTTTGGATGTAAATCAATAGGGAAAAAAAAAAGTTTGAAAAAATAAGATTTGCTTTCTTTTTTTTTGGGAACAAAAATAAAAAGATGTGTTATAAATCAAAATTAATATTTATAAATATATAGATATATAATTGGAAAATAAAAAAATATTTATACAAAATAAATATTTAATAAAAAAGTTTAATATATTTTTTTCCTAAATTTTAGTATTTTTTATGTAAAATTCTTTTTTTTTTTCATAATTATAAATTAATAGATGTTTAATATTTCTAAATATGTAAATCAAATTTAATAAAATATAGTAAATCCAAAAATTTCTAATAGAAAATGAAAAATGTATATGTAAAATATGGGATAAAATATTTTAATGATAAAATGATAAAATTATTTAAGTCTGTAAATAATCTTAAATGTATAAAAAATTATTAAGTGTTTTTTTTTTTAATTCCAAAGGTATTTAAATTATTTTATAAGATCATGTAAAAAAGAGAAAAAAATTTAAATGGAAGCAAAATAAGTGTGACTGAATTATTTAAAATTATTAAGTATTTTTGAAAATAAAGATAGAATATATAGGATTCACATGATATTAAATATTTTTCTTTTTGCCTCTCTCAAAATGTCACTTCAATAGCTAAAACCCTTAGCTTTAACAAAGATTGTTGCCAAATAAAAATAAATTAAAAAAAAAGGGGCTATCAAACGTGATTCACAAAAGATTGTCTTCATCCTCACAAAGGCTCAAATGCAGAGACTGACCCTCACTTTGCATCTTACCTGAGAGCTGAAGCCCATCTGTAAAAGAAACTTCAATGCCACACCTTAGTGAGAGAAAAGGTGTATACATTGCCACACCTTAGTGAGAGAAAAGGTGTATACATTAGGAGTGGATAAAATCTAATCCAACCCATTCAAATCGACCAATCCAATCTATTTTTAGAGGTTTGGATTGAATTTTTATATCAATTGGATTGGATCGGGTTTAAAATATCATAAATTGTTTGGATTGGATTGGTTACCGGCGGAATTGGGGTCAATGGAGGCCGATAATGTGATCCTCGTTCCATAAGCTTCGTTTCGGTATATTACTTACAAATTTTGGTTAATGTTTGTGTTAAACCCTCCGGGTACCGGGTATTATTTACCCAAATAAAATATTAATTTATTTCAGTTATGTAATATTGTTATTTTAGGAGCACGTGTGAGCCGTAGAATTGATCCTATGGAGGATCTTGGTTGGATTGCGTGTTCGAGGTGAGTAACTCACCTTTAAAACTATTTTGGGGACTATTAAAAATATATATTTTGTGTTATTTGAAATTATGGAAAATAAATATGTTGATATTGAGAGGAATTGATATTTAAAATTTATAATGTCAAATTATGATTTATTAATATATGTAATGTCACCAAACTATATTTTGGGATTGTGAAAATATATATATATATATATATATATATGGTGCTAATTGAATTTATGAAAAATGTGCTATATATGTTTAATATTGAAGGGATTGTTATTTGAGCTTATTATGATGATTTATGTTGACTTAATGCATGTATTGCATCAAAAATTATATTTTGGGTTTTTAAATAAATTAAGTCTTAAATTCTTATTAAATTTATTTTTGAATTTATGATGCCAAAAGTTTATTGATTTAAGCATATATTGCATGGATTTCATATATTTGGTTTTAAAGAAGTTATGGATTTAAATTATGATCGATTATTGTTAAATTTATATTATAGAATTAATTGCGTATAATAAATGTACTTATGTGGATTTAAGCAAATATGAAATTTATGTGATTTTGATATAAATTGATTTTAAGATTTTGAGAAAAATAATTGTATTAAAGTATTGAGTTCAAAATCCATATTTATACATTTGATTATTTATGGATTAGGTTTTCATGGTGTTGAAAATGGTTATATTTAAATGGATGGATTTGAAATTGATGGATTTTAAAGTGATGGATTTATGATGAGGATTAAAGAGGCTTTTCCTTTCCTTTCTATCTTGTATTATTTCTTTTTATCTTATATTGTATTAAATTTCATATTCAATTGTAGTGGATAACGCTCTGTATACTATTTGGACATTTATTTATTTAATTCTACACTAGTTCCCTGTCATTTATTTGAAGTTCTGGAAATTTATGGTAATAAATTATAGTAAGGTGGGAGGAATAAGGTGGTGTTTATTGGAGTGTGTTTTATGTGCAAGGAATTTTGTGGTAAGTCCTACCCTTAGAGAAGATGCTGTCGAATTTTCCATTGGAAGGTTCGGTTGTGTTTTCCTGGGATCAGGGCTTGCCTAGGATTACGGTGAGAGATCTTAGACAGGTCCTAACAATTGTAGTTGCTGCCTTGCTCTTGTAATATATTTGCAGTGTAATTTTACATACTCCCTTTGCAATTTAAAAAACTTTTGCATATTTAATTACTCTTTACTATTTTATTTTAAAGGTTTCTTTAATACTTTTCATGGAAATTGTCACGGTAACCTGGACATTGGTAACATCTTCAATGTGTTTTTGTAATGAAGGTGTACATGTTCTAAATTTGATACTATTGCACTAAAACTGCGAAGAAAACATGAAGGAGCTAAAAGGGCTCTCTGACAACTAAATTTGATATTATTTGTTACTAAAATTAATTAGGTTTTCTTATGGATTTATTTCTTTTCGTTATTTGGATGATATGGAACATTTTAGAGGTTTCTAGTGCAAATATTAAACATATATTGAAATTATTGGACACGTATGTTATCAAAGAAATCTTATTACTTGTTTCCTATAGTTTGAGGTTTCTTAATTATTTTTGGATTTCTTTAAATTCTTTTGTAAATTTTGTTTGGGATCTATATGGTTCAATTCGATGCACGTGAATTATTTCTAATTTTTACAAAAGAAAAAAAAAAAATTCGTACTTTTTCATACCCTTTTTTTTTTCTTTCTTTTCATATCTAGTGCATTGACCACATAATCCTAAATTTTTGCTTCTAGAATTACATAGTCTATGCAATCTTAGAATTGGAAAACTTTTTAATGCTTTAGGACCGTGGTCAAGCTTGTTAATATAATCAAAAGATTGTAAATCGCCAAGCTTTTTCTAAAACAGAGTAAATTTGCCTATCAGGAATTTTGTTTAGAAATAAACAGAGCATTTTTATCCTAATCAAGATAATGCTATTTGTCTAGTAATTAAATGAATGATCAGCCAATGCTAGCTGAAGAAACTCTATATTTAAATTTTTTACTCATTTGAACTAACTACCAAATATCAGTATCAAGATTGGCATTTTATGGATTATGCATGAATGGTCCAAATTTGAGATCTAATAGACGCGTCTATATGTGGGGGATTGGGGACCATTTTGATGGGTTTTATGACATTACCATCTTATATGCTTTGTTTGGACTTTGAAGTCTGCAATTTTCGAATCTTTAAAGTGTTGAGGTTTCGGTAAGAAAAAAAATATAATAAAACAAATATTATTTAGAGACAAAAAAGAAAATATATAATTAGGATCTGCAATCTATCTAGATTTGAACAATCTAAATAAATTAGATAACAGAATCCAAATTATTTTGTAAATGAAGCATTTTAAATGTACTTTCCACATTTGTGCAAATGTTTAAAGAGTGATAAATTTTACCCCACAATTCCTTAATTCTTTAGCTTTCGAAGGAATGATACTAGAAGCAAAACAAATCCAAATGCGCGAAGTTACTGGGGTGATTATGTAGTTGATCTGATTTCTTTCTTTCCTTCCTTCAACATTTTCTTTTAAGCGTTGGTACCAATCAATTCCTGGATAAATTAGTTTTTCATATATCTAGACGATAAAAACTAAAATGAGACCCCTTTTTTTTGTAAAATCCAAAACCACAGTTTTGATTTCTACGTGATCAATTGCACTGGGCCCCCAAGTGCAATTAATATACGTTTCCATAGACTTTGCCTAAACGACAAATTTAGAGTTTTAATAATAATAAGCAGCGCACGCGTTTAGCATCTGAGCCGTTGGATTATTCCAGCTTGTCCATAAGCTTGAAACTGAGGATTTAGAGAAAGAGAGGTATATAGAGATATCCAAAACAAAACAAAACAAATATATGGCTAGCAAATGCAAAGGATGGATATTGAGCTATACAGGGCTGCAATAGATGGAAGGCAGGATTTATGTGAGGCAATGGGAGGCGGGGGTTCAAATCATGAGCAGGAGACAAGGGGTGAAAAGAACACTGTTCTTCACATAGCAGCAGAATCTGGGAAATTACAGATTGCAGAAGAGGATGATCATCATCCTGCACTGCGGTTTCTGTATTACCAAAACACAAAAGGGAATACCCCGCTGCATATTGTGGCAAGATCATGGCATGTGGAAATGGCAAGAATTCTAGTGGTTAGAGCGGGAAGGATGGATAATGTTCAACAAAATAAGAAGTTCGTGAGCATGAGGAACAAGGAGGAAAACACAGCACTCCACGAAGCTGTTCTTCACAATCGATTCGTGGTATCAAGTTGCTTATTGACGAAGATCCAAATTTGGCATCTCTTCTCAACAGCTCCAATGAGTCTCCTCTTTTTATGGCTGTCCATAGAAGCTTTTACGATGTAGCTAAGATTATACTAAATACTGCTGCTGCAAACTGCTCTTATCAAGGAGGGAACGGCATGAATGTCATGCACGCTGCCGCAATTCGTAGTAGTTAGTATATTTATATATATATATATATATATATATAGTGGGAGAGAGTTTCAATTTAGTGGGCTTATGATGCAAGATATTAATGTGACATAATATTAGATATATGTAAATAAGTAAATGCAAAATTTTTAAACTTTTTTTAAAAAAAAATTAGTATTATTTATATATCATTTCATTACCATTAAAAGATTTTTTTATTAGATTTTTTATATTAAAATATAAAAATAAAAATAAATATTGAAAACTAATATTATCATATGTTATTTGTTGATCGCAAATAATAAAATAAAATAGATAATATATTAGATCATTATTGGATATATATATATACATGTCTTTCATTAGCTCTTAATCAATATCTTTATTTGTATATATACAGATATTGTTTTTTTTTTTTTTTTTTTTTTTTTTTGGGGAGGGGTGGGCCGCATATGTGATAGTTTTTTCTATTTTTTTAACAATAAATAAATAAATAAATAAAACTAACTAAAAAGATCTTACAATAATAAAAAAGTTCAGTATCTGAGCTTACTTTCTTATAAATTTGTAAATGTTTGAGTACCTTTTTTTTTTTTTTTTTTTTTTTTTGGGCAATGAAAATGTTTGAGTTCTTGAACATTATTCTTTTATCTTTATAATAATAAAGAAACTATAGGTGTCTTATATATTCCTTTGCACTATTTCTTTCTTCTTATGAAGATTTTGCACTTGAAATATTCAATATACCCCATGAATCTTTAAGAATGTTGATGGAAGAAGCTGATATCCTTGGGTGGATCCCTCCTTGGGTGGATTCCTCTTCACTATGCTGCACATGCGGGCAATAGGGAATTTGTTGAACTATTTCTAAATGTGAAAAAATCCCTTGCTTACGCAAAGAATAAAGAAGGTATGTCTGGCCTCCATATTTCAGCAAAGAAAGGACATGTGGAAGTAATTAGGACATTGATCAACAAATGTCCAGATATTTGTGAGTTGTTGGATAACAATTATCGGACAGCTCTTCATGTTTCTGCTGAAAGTAGGAATGAAGACCCGGTGAAATTTCTACTAGAATCATTTGCATTTCAGGATCTTATAAATAAGAAAGATAATAAAGGAAATACAGCTTTGCATCTATCAGCTGCCTCTGCTCAAGGTCAAGGAGATCTCAACATCTTAGAAATTATGCTGGCAAATGACTCAGATATTGACAGATGGGCTAGAAACAAGGATGGAATAGCATTTTCTGACATTATCCTGTCAAATAAGCAGCTAGAGGGGATTGAAATTGTAAGTTTTAATTCTATGCCACATTCAAAACAGAACTATGGTTATATGCTTGTCTTACATCTCCATTATGACATATAATTTCAACTGGATCATAAATATAACGTCATTGGAAGTTGACAATTTTCATATGAAATTAATTGGGAACAAAGAATCATGACAGTTAGTTTAGAAACTAGCTACATATACACATATTAATCTACTTTTTAACAAATAAAGCTTTTGGAATTAATGGTAATTTACCATAATATCAGAGTTTAAAATCCTAAACATCTAAGTTCAAGTCATGCTACCACCAATTTAAAAAGAATTAATACTTATAAGGATCAAAATTATCTATAAGTACTGAAATAAGTTTTAATCTAATAGCTTAATCTACTGCAATAAATGGTACACGTAAATGTAGGAAGCATAGTTCAGATCATATGTTATTCTTGTGTTGAAGTTCTACCTGGTACAATGAAATGGTAATTTCTTTTCTTTTTTATTTATTTATCTAATATTTTAGTTACAACATGTATAATGTTTATAATAAATGTGTCTTAACAAGAAAACATAAAAAGATGAATAAATATACTAATAGGTTGTAATTTTACTTAATTAAATTTACAAATGAATGTAGTCGACAACAATCATGTCGGAGTTGGAGAGAGAGATTGCTTCCATTAGATTGGAACAAAGCGAGGGTGGTGAAGAAAAGGCAGAGCAAAAGCAGCAGAAGGATGGTCATCATCAAGAACCAGAAGTAAAGCAAAAGGATTACAAGGAGTTGGCGAGCCTCAATTTGGTGATATCCACACTTATTGCTACCATCACCTTTGGACCCGTTATCCAGGTGCCTGGTGGATTCGACCAAAACGGCTTTGCTGTTCATGGCGGGAAAAGAAGCTTTCTAGCTTTTCTGATTCTTGATTCACTTGCCTTTTGGTTCTCCACGAGCTCCATTCTCATTTACTTAGTTGGTATAGTTACTGGAAGGAAGCCAATAAAAATGATTATTTTTTTAACAGAAATTTCGCTTATCATAATGGGGTATGCTTATATTGAAGGCCTAAGGGCAGTCCTCCCTTCAACTCCTAGTACTTCTATTTTCTGGTGGTGGTCTATCGTCGTTACGACCTTCACTTCTTTGTGTTATGTGTTTTCAATCTTCTCCATGTTCAACAGATAAATTCCAGCTAGTTTGTATAGTATGATGGAAAGAGATACAAGGAAATGTGTTTGATAATGTATATCACAAAGATACATTCACATCTTTTAGCTGGCTAAGGCTTGCTTAATTTGAGTTAATTTATTTAACCAATTGTAACCAACATATATATATATATATATATATACCATATGCTATTTTGATTTGTTGGCAACATAATTCCCACCTTATATTGAGTACATCAAAATAATGTCACAATTGTTAAAGGTTTCTACTTACAGATTTTAATTTTGAATCATTAAATGATATGACACCCTCAATACTTAATACGTCAATGTATTATTTATGTGGTTGAATGAAAGCCCTTAGCTTTCCCTGCTTGGACGTAATTTGCTCAAGTGTTTTCCGGGAACATAAACATTGTAAGGACTTGTTTTTGGATTATGTAGTTGTTGCAAACTTCCTTTTAGTTTAAAACTTTTGCATATTTTTATTATTTTATTCATATCTACTTTTTTTTTGCTTTTAATTTTTAGTTCATAGAAAGAAATACTATAAAGAAACCCAAACAATTTTTGGAATAAAAATATTATTGTTGCTAAAATTGTTTGGTTTCTTTAATGTATTTCTTTCATTTTATTGTTTGGACGATATTGAACATTGAGAGTTCAATTTTTTTGGTCAAATCTATTGACAGGTTCATATCTAGTGTATTGACCACATAATCCTTTTTTTTTTTAGTTGATAGAATTATAGTCTATGAAATCTGATTCGGAAAACTTTTATGCAGAGATTACACATTATCATGCTCTGTTTTTAAAACAGAGCAACTTTCCCAGAATACAGAATATGATTAGAAATAAACAACCATTTTTGTCGTAACCAAGCTAATATTATTTGCCTACTAATTTTGAAAAATTGATCATCCAATGCTTCATTTCAATCATTCCCTAATTCATTATTCTAAGAATGAAAAATGTTCGAAGTAATGCATGCAAAGTTACTGGAGGTGAATAAGTAGTTGATCAAATTCCTTTCCTTCTTCAGTATTTCTTTTGAGCATTGGTATCACCTGTTATGGTCACAATCAATTTCTTGTAACTAACTCAAAAGCCATCAGATTAATCTTATAACCCCCTTTCTATTCACTTTAATATAAAGAAAATCCCAATTAATCTTGCAAAAGTACAAATTATATAACAATCATTATTATGATATATATATATATGTATATGTATTAATCAGTCTTCGCTTTTCAATTTCAACTGCAGTACAATTCTTGCAAATATGTAAATAAAAGAAAGGGCGTACTATGCTTACTAAAATTTGATGTGTGCTTTTGAGCAAGTTCTAAAGGCAGGCAGTACTCTTCCCTGGGACAAGCACAAAGTTTTTTTAATATTCCATTCATGGCCAATGTCACGGTAACCTTTATGTTGGTTGCATTTTCAATGTGCTTTTGTAGTGAAAGGGAACATGTACTAAAAGTCCACATTATAGTACTAAAATTGTAAAGAAAACATGAAGGAGCCAGAGGGGTTGTTCAAATTAAGATATTTTTGTTAGTAAAATTGATTGAGATTCTTCATATTATTTCTTTCTTTTTGTTATTTAGATGATTTCGAAAATGTGAGAGGTTCATAACCAATACCATGTGATCCTCTTGTTTGTTGTGCCGCATGATCCTATTGTTTGTTTCATAGAGTTATTGTCTGTCTAATATTAGATTTGGAAAACTTATATTCAAAAAGACCATGGTCAAGATGGATGTTGTCAAAATTACACATTGCCATTACAGAGCAACTTCTACACATTGCCATGCTCTGTTTTTAACTGTTACACATTGCCATTCTCTATTTTCAATAGGAATGGCACTCATACCCAAATTCAGTAGTTTTGCAAAGAAAAAAATTTAATTTTTATTAAATTTAATTTAGCATCAGAATCAATTAGTCTTATAAAAAAGTACAAAATAAACAGTGTAATTTAAGCACCATGACTTGGTAGACAAAAATCCTAAGATCTTAGTGAGCAGTGAATAGCTTAGGCCAAATTTTTTTTTTTTCTTTTTTTCCACTAAATCACTTTTAAATATATCTTAATACATTAGACCTTAAAATATATCATATTTAATTATGTGATGCGAAGTACCTGCTTCAATATTAGCAAAAATTAATTCAAAAGAAAAAAAATTTTCAAACAAACCTTTAGCAGAGTTGAGTCAATCCTCGAATGGGGTTCTGCTTTTTTTTTTTCTTTTTTTCTTTTTTTCCACTAAATCTGTTTTAAATATATCTTAATACAATAGACCTTAAAATATATCATATTTAATTATGTGATGTGCAGTACCTGCTTCAATATTAGCAAAAATTAATCCAAATGAAAAAAAAAATTCAAATAAACCTTTAGTAGAGTTGAGTCAATCCTCGAATGAGGACAAGAATTGCTCTTGTGAAACCATTGAAGAATACAGTCTTCATGGAAAACATGTTTGCAAGGCAATCTGTAACACTTGTGAAACCATTGAAGAATACAGTCTTCATAGAAAACTGTTTGCAAGGCAATCTGTAACAGCCCAGACTACCCATTTCCAACCGATGTGGGATCTCACAATCCATCCTCCTTGAGGTCCAACGTCCTTGCTGGCACACCGATCCGGGTACTGACTCTGATATCAACTATAATAGTCCAGACCACCCGCATCAGATATTGTCCGCTTTGGGCCCAGCCTGCACAGTTTTAAAAGGCTTCTCAAGGGAAAGGTATCCACACCCTGTTATAAGGCATGCTTTGTTTCCCTTTCCAACCGATATAGGATCTCACACAATCCAAAAAGCACTTTCCAACAGCCCATCTCTTCCAAACATATGCAACAACTTCCCACCTCTTTCTTCTCATTAACAACAATGAATCTTTGAGTTTTCATAAACTTTTCATTGTTTTCATCACAGATTATGTCTACCCCTTCAACAATATGAATCTCAACATCAGCAAAAAAATCATACCCCATATTCATATTCAATGTCCTTGCAATGGCCGCAACTTCTTCAATGAGCTTTCCAACTTCCGTATATGGAGGGTTGTACCCTAACTCTTCCAAGAATTTGTACCAAATACAATTTTTGAAACATAAAGGGTCTTCAAGTATTTCATGGGAAGGGAATCACATAGGTATGTTGCGCTGTGGAGCAATGGGATGTGAAGAAGTTGAAACAAGACCTTGGCTCGATCGAATCTCTTTGATGCCATATTGCTTAAGAGAGATTTGTAGGAGACTTGTATTTAGATGTGTAAACAATGTACGAGGACGGCGTCCCTGCACATGGAAATTGATTGCCATTGTCAATGTAAACCCAAGAAAATCAAACTGTAAAAGAGCTTTCAGGAAAAAAGAAGAACTGGAGTAGATACAAACTTTGGATACCCGCATATATATGGTGTACATATTTGTGTATGTGTATATATAATAAAGAAAACTAAAACTTGAAGGAAACCTATATATATTTTGATATTTAAAAGGATTCCTATTTTCATTAGAGACGGAATCCTATTTTGATTCGAAATTGAAAAGGAACAGCATGAATGGTGTTTTATGATTTTACATAACCTACTTAAGACCAACATAAGTCCTTTTATGATTATTATTGTTTAATAAATGTAAATATATTTTTCTACTTTAGGTTGTTTTGATGAAAATAATAACAATAATAATTAGAACTTCTTAGCTGAAACGGACTTCATTTAAGAAAATAAATTCTTTTCTCCGCTTAGAAAACTCTAGATTTCTTTTATTACTTAAGCAAATCGGCAAAATTAATTGTAGCACTACTTCCGGACATTTTGTACTTTTCTTTTCTTTTTTAATAAATTAAAATATTTATTTATTATTTTTTACTATCTAGTCACATGTTTTAAAACTTTTTGACATAAAACACGTTTTAGATTATTCTCAGTAAGCGCTCATTTGCTGTCCCTTCACATTATTTCTGTTTTTAAAAGCAGAGCAACTTTGCCTAGAAACAGAGAATCTGTTTAGAAATAAACAGAGCATTTTTTTTTTTTTTTTTGTCTTTATCAAGATAATATTATTTGTATAGTAATTTGAAAAATGCCACTCCCACCACGCACCTCTTCCAAACATATACAGCAGCTTCACAAATCTTCCTTCTTATCATCACCACTAAACCGTCCAGTTTTCAACTTTTCAATGGCAGTTTTTGATGTCCCACTAGTAACTTGCTCATCAAGCAATCCATCTTCTTCAACAAAGAAGTCATGTAGAATATCTTCCAATAGTACTAAGTCGAATATCTGATAAACATTAACAACTGTATCGACTATTTGATCAAGATTAACAATCTCCATATCAACATGGGAATAATACCCACCGCCAAACATAATATTATCACCACCATTATTCATCACCTCCATAATATTCAATCTCCTTGCCCACAACACTAAATGGGCGGCGACTGAACCATTGGCCATGGATGGAAACCTAAACCCTAAGACTGCTGCGAGTTCATCCTGAATATGGAATAGGCAATGCAAAAGGTCTAGGAGAATATGTTTAGGGAAATAAAATGATGCTTGGAGTAGCGGAACGATGGGATACAAATAAACTGGAACGACAAGGATTCAAAAAGAGGAAACTTCTCTGTCGTCTCGTTAATTAATATGCATTTGAGACTGACTTGACAACTTGCACTACTACATGATCGCCGAGCCTAAGACACCTGTAGGGAATTGGAGTTCAAAGATTTATTACAAACAATGAACTGCATTTAAAGAAATATGGATTTATTGGATGTCAATAAGGTTCTGGTGCATTGGCATATTCAAGCCTCCAAGACAATGTCACGCATTTGCCAAGGCCAACCCCCACGTGTTTGTTTTACAAATATTGTTCCAGAATTTCCTTTTGTTTTATGTAGTTATTATTTGGCTACGTGTCACCTTTAAACAGTGGTTACGATTCAATAAAGGAAAAAAACGCTACCACACCAATTATTGACCCAAACCATTGTTAGGAAAAGTAAAAATGTATAAATCAAAAAATTGCTATATATGGATATATAAGATTTTTAGCTATCTTATATAAAGGTCTAGCCACCAAAATTAATGTATTATGCTATCAAATTGGAGAGATAGGTGTGATGGATCCTGAGTTATACAAAGCTGCAATTGATGGATCCTTATCTGAAAAAACATTGAGTGCTGCTGCTGATTCAAATCAGCTAGTGACAGGAGGGGAAAAAAACACCATTCTTCATGTAGCTGCAAAATCTGGTAATATGCATATTAACACAGAAGAAGAAGGTGATGATGACCATCGTCATAGTCATCCTATGTTGCGTTTCCTTTACCATCAAAATGCCGAAGGGAACACTCCGCTTCATGTTGCAGCAAACTCAGGGCATGTTGAAATGGTTAGGCTTCTGATCGTTAAGCCAAAAAAGATGGATGCTAAACAAAAGAGAAAGCTAGTGACTATGAAGAATTTTGAGGGAGATACAGCTCTCCATGAAGCTGTTCGACATAATTGATTCGAGATTGTCAAATTGCTTATTCATGAAGATTCTAATTTGGCTTCTGTTTTGAATGGCTATGGAGAATCTCCTCTTTTCGTGGCTGTTGATAGATGCTTTTACGAAATTGCCCTTCTCATCTTGATTGCTACCGCTCCCAATAATTGCTCTTTTGATGGAAGGAACGGCATGAATGTCTTGCATGCAGATGTAATTCGAGCTCCAATTCCTAGTACTATTACTACTATTCTGCTCCATCTTCCGCTGTATTTCATTACTTATATTATCATGTACTTACTTAGTTGCACTAGACCTACTTAACAACAACACAAGTTGTAGATTAGTCTTTTTATGATTTTCTATTGTTTAGTTATATACACAAGCAATAATGATTTAATTAATTAATTAAACTTGCTTTTGGGTTTTTTCTGCTATCCGTTCAAAACATTTCTCACTAGTTGATCAATTCCTATAATATATGCAGAATTTGTACATGAGGTGTTTTTCAAATTTTCTTCTTCTTCAATGTTGGAAAAAGCTGATGATGATTTTGGGTGAATTCCTCTTCACTATGCAGCACACTTGGGCAATAGAGAACTCGTTGAACTATTTCTAAATCATAACAATACCCTTGTTTACAAAAAGAACGAAAAGGTTATGTCAGCAATGAAAGGGCATGTTGATGTGGTTAGGACATTGATTAACAAATGTCTCGACATTTGTGAGTTGAAGGATGACAGAGATCAGACCGCTTTTCATGTTGCTGTGGAAAGTAGGGAGGAAGAGGTGGTGAAATTTTTATTGGAATCAATAGCATTTCAGGATCTTATAAATGAGAAAGATAATGAAGGAAATACAGCTTTGCATACAGCCTCTAGTGGAGGAGTTTTCAAAATTTTACAAATTCTGGCAAATGACTCAAATATTGATAGAGGGGCTACAAACAAGGGTGGCATGACATTTGCGGAAATTATCCTATCAACCAATCTACTCAACGATACTGAAATTGTAAGTAGTCATGCATGATCTGTTCCACTTTACAAAACATACTAATATTAGGAATGGTTTGTTAGGAAATTGAGGTATAAAACTCACAATTGCAGCTGAAGTGGAAATGAGAAAATGAGAAATTTGTGCATAAAATATTCAAATAAAATACACATAAAATAATTGGCAATTGTAGAAAGATTTTATTATAAGAAAAGAATAAAATAATTTCTCTCTAACATAAGGAAAGCACAATTGACAATACCCTCTCTCTTATAATAGAAGAAAAACACTCTCTAACAAGGAAAGACACAAATATTTACGAGAAATTCTTTCTCAATTTTCTCTCTAATACTCTCCTTCTCTCTCTTTGTTTTTATGTGTATTTCTCACACTAAAGATGGAAATCCATTTTCCAAGGAAGAGAACTACATATATATAGAGGAACAATGGCAGTATGGGAGGCGGTGGTGTTGGTAAAATTCAAATTGAATTTTTACTCTTATCATGACAGCTTATTAATTGTTGTCATCTTCACTTCCTTAGTCAAATATAGTACCCTAGAGGATAAGAATGGGTTTATTACCGCCTTAGTGAAGAGAGGAGGAAAGTTGCCGCTATATGTGAATGCAATAAATCTTGCACTGCCAATTTTGACTTTGTCAAAATCATTTATGGTCAAAAAGTTATTTTATCTCCACATGGTTCATGTTCTAATCTAATACCATGTTAAATTACTATTATTTCTAAATCTAATACAATGATGAATTACCATTATTTCAAAATTTTGAAGTGTTAGGAAAAGGTGGTTTCATTATGATGATTTAAAAGATTCCAAAGCTTAATTAGGTTAGCATAGGCTGTAGCTAATAGCTAGATGTGTTATTTTCTCATAAAAAACCATACTATTGGTTAATTAGGTCTCTCTAATCGACATGTATTCGTAGATAGTGATTACCGTCAAGCAATTAAGATATAAAATAACATATGTGTCTATGCAGCTTGAAATTATGTCAGAGTTGGAAAGAGAGGTTGGTTTACTTGGTTTGGAAAGGAAGTTGATAAGAGAAACTAAAGAAGCAGAGGATGATGAAGTGAGAAAACAAAAAGAGCAGCAAACAGAGAACAAGAAATCGGAAGAAGAAAAAAGAGGTAAAGATTTAGCAAATCTCTGTTTGTTGATAGCCACAATCATCGCCACCGCCACATTCGCAGCAGCTATCCAAATCGCCGGTGGATATGACAGCCAAGGCATTGCAATTTTAAAGGGAAAATCAGAGTTCACACTTTTCATAGTCTATGATTTACTTGCTTTTTTCTTGTCCACTTTCTCCATTCTCATCCAATTTAGTTCACCGGCATTCGGAAGATTTTTTACCCGCTATTCCACAATGATTTTGACGACTACTTTAACAAGTGCTTCGCTAGCCTTTATGATGTTTGCCTTTGAGCAAGGTATAAAGGCAGTGCTCTCCCCTGGACTAGCAAAAGGCTTTTTTAATATTCCATTCACGGCCATCGTCACAGTAAGCTCGATGTTAATTACATTTTCATTGTTTCTTTGTAGTAAAGGAAAACTGTACTAAATTTGATATTATTGATACTAAAATTGTGAAATAAACATGAATGACCTAGATGGTTGTCGTAATTAAGATATTAATGTTACTAAAATTGAGTGGGTTTCTTCCCCATTGTTATATGGATGATTTGGAACATGTGATAGGTTCATATGTAGTGCAATATTAACCATATAATTCTAATTTTTATTTCTTTTGGTAACTACACAATCTTAGATTTGGAGAACTTTGTTTTTAAGGAAAGCGGTCGACATGTATGTTATCAAAGAAGTCTGATTACTTCTTGTTTTCTATGGTTTGAGGTCTTTTTAATTATTTTTGCATTTTTCTTCAAATCAATTTATAAAGTTTATTTTGGTTCTTTATGGTTCAATACATGTTGCCAACTATTTCTAATATTTACCCCAAAAAAAAAAAAATCTAATTTTTTTCTATATATATATATAAATAGTGCATTGTCTATACTTTATATAATCCTCTATTCCATTTCGTAGAATTATAGTGTATGCAATCTCAGAATTCAAAAACTTTGATGCATTAGGACCATGGTCAAGCTTGGTATATGTAATCAAAATATTGCACATTGCCAAGCTCTGTTTTTAAACAGAGCAACTTTGCCCAATAACAGGAATTTTGTTTGGACATAAACACAGCATTTTTGTCCCAATCAAAGGTTATTTTGTCTAGTAATTGGAAAAATGATCAGCCAATGCTGGTTGGAGAAACTCTATTTTAATCATTTTTGAAATTTCTGTTGACTTATTTGAACTCGTTCCCCAATTCAGTAGTTTTATAATAAACAATACATAATTTAATTTAATTTAATATAATAAAGGGCCAATTAATCAAAAGGTTGTATTATGCACGCTTTTATTTTCATATATAAATATATAATTCTTATCACATGGGAAAAATTGGTAAAACTTACAAAATTAAAAATGTTATGTACAAATATATGCTTTCTTATTGCATGGCACAAATTTAGTCGTTAGATTCGATTTTGTTGATATATTACAAATTGATAGATCCTCGAATGCTTCATAACTAAAGAGGATTTTGTCCATCCGAAGGACATAATGGCTATGATTTTCTATTTTATGGGGCTTAATGATAACTAAAATAGCAAAAAACAAACAACAAACAACAACAAAAAAGTGTCATAATAAATAAAAGTATACGGACATTAATTACACTTCTTCTCATATAAAGCATTTTGATCATTTCCACAAACAATATGCTTCTTAATTCTTTTTTCCAAACATGAAAAACATAATCAAATGTTAGTCAATGTCATAAGTTATCGTAGTTATTGCTTGTATTAATATATGGAATAAAACTAACATATAAAATACTTTAAGATCATTCTGCATTGGTGTACCAGTGATTATAATACAATGATTACGTGGTATCTCATGCATATTTTTTGCTCTTTGGGTTGAAAGATTCTTTATAAAATGCCCCTAAAATAGGAAGGAATGACAACCAAATGTCCTTAAACAAATCTCCCACACAACAAAATAGGCAATTTGATAAAATCTTACGAAGAAATATTAAAATAGTTTGCACTAAAATAGGTATACATTTTTGCTAATTAAGTGGTGATTCCAAGTCTAGCATGACTATAAACTTTTAAATCATAAAATGTACTAATACATTTGAAATTTAAATTTAAGACATTTTAAATTTTGGTAACAATTTATTGAAAACATCCCTTGATTACTTGAATGTCTTTATTACAGAATAAGAAACTAAGAGAAAAATTCATCCAAATAAACAAAGTACACACAAGTTACATTTAGCAACAAGTGGTCAAGACGTAAGTAATCAAAAATATTGAAAATGGCCATTGCTCTGTTTTTATATTTTTAAGTAATCAAAATATACAGCACCTTCCCAACACTTTATTTCTCAATGATCAGCATTAGTGAATCTAATTCCACAGCTTCCTCTTTCTTCTTGTTCATCATCTTCAATATTTTATCACATCGACTATCCGTGTATACCATGTTGAATGGTAATCTCCATATCAACACATAAAATTGTACCCGCCAGGCATATCATCATGACGACTCGCATGATAATAATCCATGTTCAATCTTATATGCAATCTCCATTAGTCTTGGGGTGAGAGGAGCAACGGTCCTAGATATTGGGTGCTATTATACCCTAAGAAGGGAATACCATATTTATGGAACACTGATCATGTAGAGCAATCAGAACTCTGAAGAAAATCAAAACAAGATTGATCGATCTCTCTGATGCCCATCTCCTTCAGAGAGACGGTAAAGAAACTCGAATTGTCTAATATAAACGTAGATCCGTCCACTTTGAATATGACAATGGCATCATGCCGCCAGATACCGGTTCACTCCCCTCCGGCCCAAACTAAACAAAAAGATTTACAAGTGGGCCCATAAGAACAAACGTTCCAAACCCAGGAAATTGATGCTGGTGGAAGGTGCAACTAGGCCTGAGGGAAGCTATGGTCCAAGAAAGGGAAAAACCCAGGGACCCAATGCCCTCCAGACGCATTCCCTGGAGAAAGTCCAGTTAAAGCATGAACTGTCCTGGCTTGTAATTGTATGGCAAAGGCCAGGCCTATAGAGTACTTACCAGCGAGATGCGTACTAGAAAAAGAATATAAAAGATATATTCAATTTACAATTTAATAGATTTAAAATAAATGATAAATTTTAAAAAATTTAATATATTGTTATAAAATTTTATAAATTTTATAAAAAATTTATAAGAATCTAATAAAAATTTTTATATTAATATTGGATTTTATATTGATAATTTTTTTTACAAATTTACTATTAAAATCCTTTCGAATCTATTAAAATATATTATTTTTTAAAATCAATGGTTCTTTTAATACTACTAGATTTTAAAAAAATTCTATAAAGTTCTAACTTAATATATCTAGATTTTAATAGACTTTTATAAAAATTTATTAAAATCTGAATTGAATATCATTGAACTTATATGAATTCTTTTAAAATCTAAATCGAATACCTCTAAACTTTTAAGTATTTTTAAAATTTTTCAAACTTTGAATTGAATACACCTCCTTGATTATAATTGGAAGGAACTTCTCTATATAACACTGATTCTTGTAGATGAGGACATATATAACTTGAGTTCATTTTTACCAACTGAAACCTTTCCGCGAACCTAAGCATCGAAGGGCCAATTTTTTTTTTCTTTTTTTTTTTCTCTCCCCTAAATGGGTTTAATATATCTTAACATATATGACCTTAAAATTTATCACAAAATATAATTATCTGATGCTTATGTTTCATCTAATGGGAAAAAATATAATATGGGTGGGGTATAATAACAAAGCCTACTTTAGGACTTTGATTTTCATTGATTATTTATATTCAAATGTTGTTATGTATAGAGTTAAGTATATGCTTCAATTTTAGTGGGGAAAAAAAAAAAAAAACAAACAAAACAAAACTCAAGTTGGTGAGTGAGTGAAACCTCTAGAGTCCATTTGGTATACAGGTAGAATTGGATTATCATTCAAACTAAGATTTGGATAGAACAAGGACATGAGAAAAATTAATGTAGTTTTGTATTTGGTATCAATTTTGTTTTTTTTGTTTATAATAATCAATAAAAAATAAATATAATTTACCATACAATGTATTGAATCTTTAATTAAATAAAATGATTTAAATTAGATGGTTAGATTCACATTAAATATTTAATGTCAAGATTAATATGTTAAGTGAGATTGGTTCAATTGATATATCATTAACACCTATATTTGGGATATCATGAATTTGAGACATCCAAGGGATTTGGGGGGAAGCGGAAAATTATTTAAATAATAATAATAATAAATCAAAATTAATATAAGAACTTTTTCTTTTTTTTTTCTTTTTTTTGTGTGTGCTTAAAAGGGGGTTATATTAACCAAAAAAGGCAACCAAGCATACAAATAGATGCCAAGGAAGCAGGAAAATGATATTAAATCATTTCCTGGTCCATTATTTCAACAAAAGAAGAAGAGATGGTGAAAGGAGAGACAGTGCCTATGCTATCATTCATAAGGCCCCATCTGGATGCAAGATGAGCCAAGGTGTTGCTTTGTCTCGGTGTCCAACTAAAACAGATGGATTCAAAATAAGGGCATAGATCCAAGATTTTGTGAATGAAACCTATTGCAGTCCAATGGTTGCAGCATTTGTCCGAGTTCTTTAGACTTTGGATAATTAATTGAGCATCACTCTCACAACATAAATTCAAGAAGCCTTCTTCTAAAGCTAGCTTAACAGCCCTCAGAATGGCTGCTGCTTCAGCAGCCTCAGGAATGTCTATGTGTTCCCGAAGAACTTGAACTTTGAGGACATTTCTAAAGTGGTCTCTAACAACAAGGCCTAAACTCGCACTGCCATGACCTACAGAAGCATCTGAATTAATTTTGATTGTTCCCAAAGGAGGGGGTCTCCACGAAGGATTAGTCAATTTTGAGCACCGATAGGAGGTCCATTGGGGGAGGATGAAGTGGCCAAGAATTCATCAACCTTGCTGTAAATGATTTTTACTTGTTCCTCAAGATTGCAAGTTATACCCTCAAACTGGAAAAGATTTATCAATTTCCAAATAGTATGAAGGATCACCGCTGCGAAGAGAAAGAATTTGCTTGTATTCTCAGGGTGGACTGGCAAATGTGTATCTGGTTTTGAAAGCCATTCAAGATAAGAGTCCAGGTTGAGAGAGGGATCTTCCAACCATCTGACACTCCAAGGGGAAGCCAACCAGATGGCTCGAGTTGCATTGCAGTGGAAAAAAAGATGAGTTTCATCTTTGATACTATTACACCTATGAGGACATCTGGGATCATCAATCTACCATTTATGACGAACTAGAGTTGCACGCACTGGGAGGTTGCGAGAAGACAGTCTCCACATAAAAAACTTCAACCTGTTATGGAGATTACTATTCCAGAGAAAATTCCACCATTTTCAATTGTCTAAAGCTGCTGGGTTTAAGAATTGGTACACCGATTTAACCAAAAACTTTCCTGAAGAGCTCCCCATCCAGATTAGCTTATCATCCAAATATCAACCCAGAAAATATTGGAAATTTTGTTTACAGAGTCCCTATCGAAAATCTGTTCCAGAAGAGGTATATTCCATTCACCACCTGGAAGCAAAAGAGAGTCAATCATCCCGACCTGCAAGCTAGTGCTATTCGGATTAGAAGTAGGACGAAAATTAGGCATATTGGGAATCCAAGGATCCTCCCAATAGTTGATGCTGCTGCCGTTACCAATCTTATATAAGAACTTCCTCTTTTTAGCCCATTAAACCATCCTGATATGAATTTAATCTCTAAATTAGATAAGTCATTTGTCTAATAATTTAATATCAAAACTAATATGTCAGGTGGGGTTGGGGGAGGAGGGATTATTGTAAATAATAAAAATAAATAAAAATTAACATTAGGACTTCTTTTTTAAGTCCATCAGGCCATCCAGTTGTGAATTTCTTTCTTTAGCCCATTATGCTATGTTGATGAGAGCTTAACTTTTAAATTAGATAAATTATTTATCTAATAATTTTTAAATGCTAATCTAATTAACTTATTATCTTATGAAGAAGAAGAAGAAGAAATTTCCCATATAATATAATTGTTATATTGCTATGAAGAAGATGATGATGATGATGATGAAAACAATTCAAGTATTTATGCAACGGAGAGAGAGAAACAAAAATAAACAAAAGGGAAAAACATTTGAAAGAAGAGAAAAAAAAAAAAAAAACAAAGCTAAAGGGAAAAAAATAAGTAACTGGAGTCAGAGGAAAAAATAAAGATAAAAAAAAAAGAAATAAAAAAGATAAGAAAAAAGAAATGAAAAAAAATGAAGAAGAAGAAATTTCCCATATAATATAATTGTTATACTTCTAAAAAGAAGAAGAAGAAGATGATGATGAAAACAATTCAAGCATTTATGCAACGGGTAGAGAGAAACAAAAATAAACAAAATGGGAAAAAAAATTGAAAGAAGAGAAGGAAAAAAAAAAAAAAAAAGAAGCAAATTTAAGGGGGAAAAAAATAACTAGAGTCAGAGGAAAAAATAAAAATAAAAATAAATAAAGAAATAAAAGAAGATAAGGAAAAAGAAATGAAAAAAATGAAACATAAGAAGGGAGGGGAACATAAAATTAAAATCTGACGAAAAAATAAATAAATAAATTGATAAAGGAAGACAAAAATATTGAAAGTGAAAGAAAATGAAAGGAATAAAAGTAATATATATATATATATATATATTATTTAGGAAAACAAGTACGCAAAAATATTTATCATTGATTTTTAAATGAAATAAGATTCAGAATTTTGTCTAAAAATATCAAAAATAAAAATAAATAGAAAATTTCATGGTAGGAAAAGTCAAAAGAAAAATCGAAAAGTAGGAGTAGATGCCAAAACGCACGACGCCTTCCCACAGCAATACTTTTATCCAGTGCTTTTTGGATTATTTCGGATGAGCGGGAGTTCTTAAAATACCTAATTAATGTTTTTTTTTTTTTTTTGGGTAAAAAATACCTAATTAATGTATTGATTTGGACAATTGACCCCTCAAATATGAACTTTTCTGTTATTCAAGAAACCGTTTGACTTATCTACCGTTAAAAAAATTACTAACTAATTCTTACTCCAACGTTGAAACTTTTTTATTTTTACTGATTGAAATTTTATATATTAATTCATATTCGTAACCTAATTATGTTGTAAATGACAAGTATTTATGCTTAATATTATTTTAGTTAATTAGTTTTGGCTATTCATCAGTTTCAATGTGTGTGTTTTAGATTTTTTTTTTTATTAATTTACTTTTTTAATTTGATTCTTCTTTTGCTTTTAATATTTTATTTTGTAGAAATATATCCCATTTTGCTAGTTAAATACATTTTGTAATAATGTTATTTGTATTTCTATAACGAATAAGGAAATAGAAACCATCTAAAAATAAATTTTCTTTTAAGATTCTTCAAAATTGTTTTAAAAGTCAAATAACAAGAAAAAAAAAATTGTATCACCATACTATTAACTGCTATTGAGTAACTTTTTTTTTTTTTTTTCTCTTCTTAAAGTGCAAGCAAGTGCTTGAAAACATTAAATGGCCTCCCACAGTTAGGTTAATAATGAATTAACTCCGTTAACACTTATCATATTAATGATTGTAATAAGTAAAATCCTCAAATGATCCGTTTTACCAGTTAAAAGGGATATTTTAATAAATATATTATAAGTAAAAAATAGATATAGTTTTTATGATTATACTTATAGTGTTTAAAATAATTTATGTTTCTAATTTCTCTTTTCCTTTAAAAAAATTATATTTTCTCTATCTTTGGTTTATAATAAGATATTATTATTTTGTGTTTGTTTAAATATATTTTGATAGCTAAAAACAAAAAATATATATTTATATATATATGTTTATCCTTTCGGTAATATATATATTGATTGTTAATTTTTTTTCCCTTTATTTCTTTGTTTCTTTTCAATAAAAAGAATATTTTATAAGATATAACATAAAATATATGGGTCAAATGGGTGACTTGTTTGTAGTTAACCCATGTCCATTTGAAAAGCTTAATATGTTAATGGGTCCTATAATAAATGATTTATTAAATTAGCAAATAAATTTGAATATAAATATTTTTACCCGTTAGCCTAATAGATTATGTTTGAATGAGCAAAAACACTAGATGAATTCGTTGTACATGATCGTTGCAAGTCTAAAAGTATCGCATATATGTATTATTAATTAATGCATTGTACTTTTTGCAAGACCTGTGAATTTTGAAGGACATGAGACAAAAAGAGGAAAAATCATGTAACATCCTATGTTGGATTGTGATGATCAGTAATGGTTCGGTGTGAAGCTACCAAAATAAGTGTGGAAGGTATGGGACACTACCAAGTTATTTTACTAGCAAGGCTAATTGACGTCCAATCCAACATCACCTAGATGTGAAATAATAATGATTCAAATGTAAAATAGTCACTCTTTTAACAACTAAAACCTTTTAAGAGTGGTTGACTTTAGTATTCGAAAGAATTCCATAGTTAAATGTGATCTAGTGGTAGCAATCCTAGAATTGATAACCTCTTGGACAATGTAACACCCCGTCCCGAAGTACATTAGAAATTTCTCAAGTTGGCCGTCGTTGACCGAGAAGGATCAAATTTTGACTTTTTAACTCGGTAAGAATTCTAGATTGACCGAGGCACCATTTTGAAGTACGTATCGATCCGAGTCCGTAGACTAGTAGCACGTCAAAAATGGAGCGACGGTTTAAAAGTTATGAGTAAAATAAGTTAATGTCTTAACTGTCCGAGGGTGTATGAGTTGACTTTTTATTTTTATGAAATTGAGTTTTGACTCATATATGGTTGTGAACTACTCGTTGATACGAGTTTGTAGACTAGCGGCATGCCCAATTCGAACATGTGGTTTTAAAGTTATGGAGTTTCAAAGTTTTTCAAATGTCGTATTATTTTAATATTATTTTTTTGTGAACAATGTATGCCATGTGTAACTTAGTAATGGTGCTGCGTGTCACGATGAGAAAACACCACATGTCAGACACAAGTAAATGATATATTATATTATTTTTGTTATTATTTTATATATTATACTATTATAATATTATTTGTTTATTTATTTATATTTTTTAATTTTCTTTTTCTATATATTTTCTTTCTTTCCTCACGTGGAAAAAATACCCCCCCATGGGGCCCCCTCTTCTTCTTCTTTTTTTTTTTTTTTTTTTCTTTCTTCTTCCTTCTTTTTCCTCCCGTCGGTCTCTCCTTGCTGCATCTCTTCTGACCGTCGGACGGCCACACGCGCCAGATAGGTAGAAAGCCGATGGAAAACCCAGCCAGTAACCGGAAGGACAAGGCCGAAACTCACCGGACGCACCAGGATTGGGCCTCCATCGTCGGCGATGGCAAGTTGGTTTTTCGGCGATCCAACCATCACCTAGCCAAATTGATACTCCTTTCTACTATTTTCGGACCCTCTGAGCTCAATTTTGAGATCCATTCAGCTCAATTCCTTGTTGTTTGAGAGATATGAGAAGTTGAACTTTGACCGAATCTTTTCGTCTATTTTCCGGTAACCGCCGGTCAATTTGAGCCCAACGGAAGTCGGTAACGTATTTCTCGTCTCTTTAGCTTCTTATAGGTACCTCATTTGTGAATTATGATGGAGTATTTTGAAAGATGCCATTTTTACATCAAATATTATTATTTAATGTGGTAGTATGAAAAATGTATATGTGTAGTATTTAAATAATGATTTATATTGGAGATGCTAGATGCATGTTGAGTTGAATAAGTATGGCTTTGAAATAATATTTTCGAAAGTCTAGGAAGTTATAGTTTTAAGCCGTTACTAAATTATTATTAAATTATTGTTAATTTTATTGTGAGATTATAGTATTTGTTAGAATATATTTTTGTATACTTATTTATATGTGAAGTTGTGAAATTACATGTAGATTAAATGATATTTGTTGTGAATTGATCTGAAAGTTGAGGAATTAATTGTTTTATATTACCATGATAACAAAAATATATTATGTGATTTAAATTATGTAAGAATTTTTATATTGTTTTGGTGAAAATTGATTTCATGGATTTGAAGAAAAATATTGATTTAAAATTTAGTATTTCCAAAAAATATATTTATGCATTAATTAATTAATTAATTAAATTATTATTCATAAAATTGATTTTATCTTATTTTATCGAAACTTATTATTTTAATAATACTATAAAAAATTTATAGTTTTTAGATGTACCATACACGTACTGGTATTCTGTAGTTGTGGATGTGATTAGCACAGAGGTGGATGTGGATGTGATTAGCGCGTAGGTTGTAATGTCTTCCGTGAGTTGCCATCGGACTGAGGGCAGACAAGTTTGATATTGACCATAGCCGCCCCCCTCCATGGCCGGGATGATGGTTTAAGTAATGGCATGGTGGGACGCCATGCGATCGTATGCCGGTTTCTCTTTTTAACCTTCCCGTCAAACGGTGCTTTAGGACGCTGGGCATCGTAGCACACCACTGGTATATAGTATGTGCATCAAGTATCTTTTGTGTATATATATATGTTATATTTGTATGTATCACACTGTACGGGAATAGTGATCCGATGTGGTCCATAAAGAGCTAGCCTCGTCACTATGTTGCCTACGAGTTCAGGGGATTAGACGGCCAATCTAGGCAACCACCTTGGACTGTATTGGTAGCAATGTGCTGGCGACAGCTGGAATCATGGATTACGCAACATGTTGAAGGGTATTGTTTGTACCCTTGATATGAGTGTATATTGGATAAATTTTTTTTTTTGAATTTTAAGTTATTATTTGATCTCATATTATTCTATCTATTCATAACCTGATTTTCTAGCATTATACTTAATTGCTTTTATTGTCATTACTATTATTAATATTATTCTCGTTATTAATATTACAATTATTATTTATCAGAATTATGTTTATAATTATTTTCATTATTACTAATATTATCATCATCATTATGATTATTATAATTATTTTTATTATTATTGCCATTATTTATTTTTATTTTTATTATTTCTATTATTATTATTAGCATAAGAAATATCCGGATAAGTATCACAGCCTACGGTTAAGAAAGATAGCCATTGGGCAAGTATAATAGTCTTTGGACAAGTGGTAGCCTTTGGGCAGGTGAGATAGTCCTTGGGACAGCTGTGATTATGTGATAGTTCTTGGACAAGTGATTACCTTCGAGTAAATATGACAGGTGATATTAATACTATTTTTATCATGAAAACAATTGCTATTATTATTATTGTTATTGGTGTGATGATTGTTTTACTTTTCTTCTTATATTACGCATCGGTATATTTTGTAACACAATATTTGAAATGTATTTGAAATTTACGGCAATCAGTGGGTTGTGTGGGCGGACGTGAATGATTAAAGGTATAATTGGTTGTTTATTTAGTTGATTATTCCTATTGCATATATATATATATATATATATATACATATGTGTTTTATACGTATGTGTTTTAGTTGATAATGTAGTACCATATAGGAGTGTAACTTTATGCAGGTAAATTTTGTGGTAAGTCTTTCCCTTAGGAGAAATGCTGTTGGATTTTCCATTAGAAGGTTCTGTGGTATTTTCCTGGGATCATGGCTTGTCCAGGGTTCCAATGAGGGGTCTTGGACTGGTTCTGACAGGAAGTCTATACAAAAAAAATTTCATACCATCTAAAATGTGATAGATAAATTAAGGACATTATCAGTGGAGTGGGGCACAGATAAGCTCTCTTACTGGTAAGGCTAACTGATGTTCAATCTCATAGGGGACTGACAAGCTACCTTACTAGCAAGGCTAACTGACATCCAATCTTTCACGCTACCTTACTGGCAAGGCTAGCTAACATCTAATCTTACATTGCTCGAGTGTGAAAAATAGAGACAATATTGGTGAAGCGATGATGATTTAAATGTAAAGTAGTCACTTTCTTAACAATTGAGATCTTTTGAGAGCGTTTGACTTTATAATGAGCAATTAACTTTAAGATTCAAAAAATCTCTAGAATTAAGCATGTTCCAGTTGGAGTAATCCTACAAAGGATGACCTCTTAGAAATTCAAAACAAAAAGCTATAGTGGGGACAATGTCAGTGAAGCGATGATGATTTAAATGTAAAGTAGACGTCATTCTTTTAATAATCGAGTCATTTTTAGAGCAATTGGCTTTAATATTCACAACAACACTAAAATTATGATTCAAAAGATTTTTATAATTAAGTATGCTCCAGTGGAAATAATCATAAAATGGATGACCTCTTGGAAAGTCTGATGGGGACAATATTAGTGGAACAATGATGATTTAAATGTAAAATAGGCATTCGCTTAACAATCGAGACTTTTTTAGAACAATTCGCTTTAGGATTAAAAAAATAATTAATTTTAAAGTTTAAAAGAACTCTAAAATAAAATATATTCCATTGAAAATAATCTTAAGATGGATAATTTCTTAAAAATCCAAACAAAAAGCTATAATTGATAAATTAAAAATAATATCAATGGGAAGCCGATGGGGCGTTACACCTTTTCTCTACGTGTATATGTATAGCTTTTTATTTCTTTGTTTCTTTTATTTACTTTATTTTATTTTTTTATGGGAGGGGGCCTTAAATGGTAGTGATGGGCATGAACCACAGAATAAAGAACCCGATGTTCGTAGAAAGCCATCCATAATTATTTTAGATAGAAAAACTATTGTAAAAATGATGAGATAAGTGAGAATGTGGATGAGGAAGCACCTAACTAAGAGATTTTGCAGATGTCACTCATGCTTCTCTTTGTGAGGTTTTTAGTACTCTTGTGTATACTAGGGATAGGCATGGATTTGGTTGGTTTAGTTTTGGACCAAAATACAACCTAATCTATATTTTTCGGTTTATCTAATATAGAATCCAATTCAAACCATTGAAGTGTTAAATCCAAATCAAACCAAATCATTTATGATCAGTTTGGTTTGGATTGGTTAATCGGTTTGAAACTTATTAGTCTATAAATATATAATACAAATTAAAAGTTTTCCAAATATAAAATATAAATAATAAAATATAGTTATCAAACCGTAAAATACAATTACAGTAATCCAATATAGAATAAAATATAAGAGTGCAATCTATAATATCCAGCAACACTAATTTATGTTAAAATAAAATCAAACTAAAAAAATGTAAAAATGAAAAAAAAAAACTTAAAAATTAATATATAAAAATGAAAAAAATAGAAAGTATATCATTTGGGTTGGATTGGATTTATACTTCTAATTCAATAACCAATCCAATCCAAACAATTTATGATATTTTGAACCCGATCCAATCCAATTGATATAAAAATTCAATCCAAACCTCTAAAAATAGATTGGATTGGTCGATTTGAATGGGTTGGATTAGATTTTATCCACTCCTAATGTATACACCTTTTCTCTCACTAAGGTGTGGCATTGAAGGCTTTTTTTTAGTTTATGGGGTGGTGAACTCCTTGAATATGGACCATAGTGTCATGTTCCATTGCTAATGTGGCATCTAACAGTGGTTGCTTTTCTTGTCACTCCAAAAACCAAGGGAAGAAAAACAAATATTACCCAAAAAAAAAAAAAAAGGGAAGAAAAACAAAGTTTCTTTTGCAGATGGGCTTTAGCTCTCAGGTAAGATGCAAAGTGAGGGTCAGTCTCTGCATTTGAGCCTTTGTGAGGATGAAGACAATCTTTTGTGAATCACGTTTGATAGCCCCCTTTTTTTTTAATTTATTTTTATTTGGCAACAATCTTTGTTAAAGCTAAGGGTTTTAGCTATTGAAGTGACATTTTGAGAGAGGCAAAAAGAAAAATATTTAATATCATGTGAATCCTATATATTTTATCTTTATTTTCAAAAATACTTAATAATTTTAAATAATTCAGTCACACTTATTTTGCTTCCATTTAAATTTTTTTCTCTTTTTTACATGATCTTATAAAATAATTTAAATACCTTTGGAATTAAAAAAAAAACTTAATAATTTTTTATACATTTAAGATTATTTACAGACTTAAATAATTTTATCATTTTATCATTAAAATATTTTATCCCATATTTTACATATACATTTTTCATTTTCTATTAGAAATTTTTGGATTTACTATATTTTATTAAATTTGATTTACTATATTAATTTTTTAAAATTTTACTATATTAAATTTGATTTACATATTTAGAAATATTAAACATCTATTAATTTATAATTATGAAAAAAAAAGAATTTTACATAAAAAAATACTAAAATTTAGGAAAAAAATATATTAAACTTTTTTATTAAATATTTATTTTGCATTAATATTTTTTTATTTTCCAATTATGTATCTATATATTTATAAATATTAATTTTGATTTATAACACATCTTTTTATTTTTGTTCCAAAGAAAAAGAAAGCAAATCTTATTTTTTTACACTTTTTTTTCCCTATTGATTTACATCCAAAACATAGAACAAAAATTGGAGAAAAAAGAAGCAAGATGCCATGGATTGTGACCAAAGAACATAAAGCACATTTTTCCCAATCTTCCCGATTGTCATCTATTGGGACCAATAAATAAGCAGAATGCAGAATGCCATGGGGGAGGAAAAAAAAAGAAAAAAAAAACTATTTTCTTCTATTGATTTATACAAGTTTCAAAAAATTATTATTGATGGCAATATCGAGAGTTTAAAATACAGAAATTTCCGTAAAAATTATCGAAAAATATCAAATATCGATAAAAAATTATAAAAAATGATGGAAATTTGTTTTAAAAAATAAAATTTTTTATTAAAACTTTAGAATTAACTTATTTAATCCATTAATTATCAAATTGATTATAAAACTTGCTAAAATATTAAATAGATGTTATATTCTTTTTAGTAAATTGATGTATAATAAACATTAATGACCATAGATGAATTATTATCAATAAAAATATATAAAAAAATACATATATGATAAAATTATATATTAACTAAAATATATAAAATGATTATTACAATTACATTGTAGTTCATAAATGTCATCTTAATACCACATAGAACTTCTGGGTGGTTAAAAATTATCAGTTTCTTTCTCATTTTAATTTTGAGATGTGAAATGTGAAAAGTAGTTATGAAAAGATATATCTCCTTGATAATTTTGTATATAATTATTAATATACCAATCATATGGATCTTGTATTATTGGTTGACTATGTGCATAACTACTATTCTCTGATGGTTGAGTTTGAGATGGTACCTATGAGTTGCTACTTGATGACATTCCATAAATATCCATTGAATAAGGGTTATAAAAATGACTTTCAACCCTCATAGATCCAAAATTCATAGAAATCGAATATTCTTTTTGTTGTGACATCTCCATTATAGATTTCTCTTTATGTATATAGTCTTTTCCAATAGCACAAAATCCTTGACTTGCATCTCTACTCCCGTGATCTTCATCTTGTGTTGCATGTGTGTAATATTGTTCACCAGTAAATGAACTTAATCCAACTTTTTGGCTTGGTGATTCTCTTTGGACACTTCCTCTTTTAATTTCTAATTCAGATAATTTATTGAAGTTATTTTCATCACCACTGAAGCTAGAGTGACTACTAAGAGTCTCAAATTATAAATGTGTACCACCTAATGGAGCTATCTCATAAGCTTTTGAAATGAATCACCACTACTAGAATTTACTTTTTCAGCAATTACTTTTGAACATTTATTCCCTCTTTTTTAGCTTGTTAAGCAATTTTTGGATCAGGATTTCCTTTATGATCATCTAAATGAACATCTCTAATCCATTGGTACATTTGGTTGCCATCTTCATCATCATCTTCTATTATAGTTTCAATTATTATTATTGGATCCAAGTCTTGATGATTTTCTTCTTCAGCTTCCATATCCCTCAACTTGAGTTTCATATTATAATAACAATATACTAGTTTTTCAATTCTACTATATGCTAGTCTATTTCTTTGTTTTGTATGTATTAATGCAAAAGTGCTCCAATTTCTTTCATAGGCAGAGGATGATGCTGTTTGTGACAAAACTTTCAATGCCAATTTTCTTATTGTAAGTGCACTATTACCATACATGACCCACCATTCAACTGTTACAAATAATTATTATATAATTATATATTTGTACTATTACATCAATTGATATTCGCATATTACAATATTTAAACTTACCAGGAGACATCTTTTTTCTAGAAGCAATTGCTGTTGGTCTTGCAATAAGAGCATCTCCAATGGCTTTGTACATTGATTTTGTCCATTTAAAAATCCTTTGCCGCATCAGAATAAATTGATAAAGTTTTAAAAAAATCTTCTCCAATGTTTCTGTATATTAGTTCTATCAAGCTGATGTGGCAACAATAGAAATAGAAGCCGTGAAGGACACTGTCTACTTCTAGAAACTCTGTTAGACAGACTGAGTCAATATTTTATTTATTTTTATTGACTTTTGCTAAAGAAAAATAACTTCTGCATAGACTTTTGGTTTTTTTTAATTAGATATAGTTTTAAAATTAAAAAATTATAGATTAGCATTTTATAATATTTTAAACAGAATTCATTGGAGAGAAATTGTCTAAAACATTATCCATTAAATATAAAGAATGTCATATAAGCATGAACACTTTCCAATATCAATACTATATAAACTCTAATAGAAAGAACCATTGGAGATGCTCTAAGTAAAACTTATTAATATTATTCAATTCAATTCATTCTATTTTGAGTATATCACTAAATATCTAAAAAGCAATTAAAGAGTAAAAAAAAATGATCAATGAAGTTAATTTAATAAATTTTTTTACTAAATATCAATAATATTTATAAATTAAAAAAAGAATTTTAAAAATTTTATGAATATTTTGAAAATTTCAGTGAAAATTTCATGAAAATTATAGATTTTTTAATCAAATCGTTAAAGATTTAATGTGAATATTTTACAGAAATTTCCATAAAAATTTTGATGAAATTTTAAAAATTTCAATGGATTTTATGAAAATTTTATCTATTTCCATTTCGACCTCTTCAAAATATAAAAATATCGAAAAAATTTTAAAAAAATATCGAATATTTTAAACCATCATTTGTATCCATAACATCTTTTTTAAAGCAAAAAAATAAAAAAATTGAAGCATTTTCCCTTTTCTTCTTCACCGATCCGAGTATTTCACTGGCCAAAACGATTACACTTCGATTGGGACCAAAGTGACACCGGACCTGGTCACCTTCTATGCACTAAAATGACCAAGAAGAAGAAATTCACAAGAAAAAAGAAACCCCAGAAAATATGAAACCAAAAAGAATAAATAAAAAAAAATGAAAAGCGAGAACCCACAAAAGCAAAACAAAGCCTCGTAAATAAAGAAGAATGGGCTTGTCCCCAAAGAATTGTTTTTATTTTTTTTTATTTTTTCTAACTTTAAAAGAAGATCAACAACCCAACAAAACATCTTCATTATTATTATTAATATTATTATTATTGTTATTATTTCCTTACGAAAAGAGAATGGCAAGATTGGCTATGGCTAAGCTTCTCTGGCGAGGCACAGATCCTGAAGAAGAAAGGAACAAGGAGAAGTGTTGGGAAAAAGAGGAAGCGAAAAAAGGAAAGGGAAGCATCGGGTTTGAATGGTTGGGGGGTGGGGTGAGGTTCACGATCCCTAGGAAATCTATATATATATATATATATTAAATTTTATAAACCATAAATAATTATTAATTTAATTAAAATAATTTGGTTTTTTATTTTTATATAATATATTGCATGTTTTTCAATGAATATAGGATAAAATTTTTCAGCTTTTCAAATCTTTAATTATATTTAATTATTATTTTATTTTTTTCAATTAAATATAATGAAAATTAACTAATGACAGGATGTGTTTATATAATGTTTCAAATCATATGATACTTTCTTAAACAGGGATAAAAAAACAGGAATCCATGTAATATTAATCCAAAGAAAAAAGCAAAGTTTCTTTTTCAAATGGGTTTCAGCTATCATGTCAGATGCAAGGTGAGGGTCAGTCTCTACATCTGAGCCTTTTGTGAGAATGAAGACAATCTTTTGAGAATGACGTTTGATCACTTTTTGTTTTGTTTTGTTTTGTTTTTGTTTTTTTTTGTTTTGTTTTTTTTTTTTGGCAACTATCTTTTTTAAAGCTAAGACTTTTAGCTATGGAAGTGACACTTTGAAATGTTTCTGGTAAATGACACTTTGACATGCTTGGCAGGGAAAAGTATTGGATGAGGGGGAGAAAAGAAAAAGCAGTGAGGAAGAAGAAAGACGGAATGGAAGACTCATTTCTTATTTGGTAGAAGCAGGGGAAAAGAAAATTTAAGTGGATAGTATGTGAAAATTTTACAAACCCATCAAAATTGATCATTCTACAAGTCAATAGATTGAGGGAAGTGAGAAAGTAGACCAAACACTTCTTAGAGAGCTTAGCAGCCATAAAAATATGTAGCTGCGAGCAATATATATATATATATATGTATTATTTTGGGCAAAAGTGAGCAAAAGTAAAGTTGTTTACATTTTTTTTTTTTTTCTGTCAATAATAAACTTATTGACATGGAAATGAAATTTCTATAATGCAGAGCGCTGACCTGTACCAAGAATACAGCCAAACAATGCCAACTTTCTTTTGGGTATTCTTTTTTTATGGTTTTATTTATTTCCAAGGGAAAACTTCCAAATCATGTTCAAGATATTATATGTGCAAAATACTCGTATTCTGTAAAAGGGGTAGCTTGCAAATTTCCCATGAAACTCTCTTATTAAATAGGAATTTCATTTTCTCTTTTTTAGGAGGACCCAGCATCTAACTTAAACACAAGTTGCTCATCCACAAAATAAAAAGAAAACAACAAATTGTTGAAAAATGAAAGTGGACTGGAAGAGCTGACTATCAGGTAAACCGAGTTTGAACTTGAATAGCTCTAAGGTGGCTCTAAGGTAGTTGAACATATAACATTGATATATATATATATATATATGTTAGAAATTGAGAGGAAAAATGTTCTGGAAATTGCTTGAAATTTAGGGAAATTGCAATTTTAAAGGGAAGAACACAATTCACAAATTTCATTGTCCATGATTTACTAGCTTTTTTCCTGTCCACTTTCTCCATCCTCATCCAATTTAATTCACCAGCATTTGGAAAATTATTTACCCATTATTTCACAATGAACGTGAAAACCAGTTTAACAAGTGCTTTTGCTTGTCTTTATGATGTGTGCTTTTTAAGTAAGGTATAAAGGCAGTACTCTCCCCTGGACAAGCACAAAATTTTTCTAACATTCCATTCATGGCCACCGTCACGGTAACCTCAATGTTGGTAAATTTCCAATGTGCTTTTGAAGTGAAAGGAAACATGTACCTAAATTTGATATTGTTGTACTTAAATTGTGAAGAAAAGATGAAGGAGGCAGAGGGGTTAAAAATTGTGAAGAAAACATGAAGGAGCAAGTGGGGTCTTTGAAATTAAGACATTATCGTTACGAAAATTGATTGGGTTTCTTTATATTATTTCTTTCCTTTTGTTATTTGGATGATTTGGAACATGTGATAGCTTCATATCCAGCGCCATATGATCCTATTGTTTATTTCATAGAGTTATAGTACGTGTAATCTTAGATTTGGATAACTTATATTCATTAGGACCATGGTCAAGATGTATGTAGTCAAAAGATACCACATTGCCATGCTCTGTTTTTAAAACAGAGCAACTTTCACAAATTGCCATCCTCTGTTTTTTTGAAAACAGAGCTAACTTTACCTAATAGTAGGAATCTGCTTAGAAATATTGACCGAAGATGAACTAGCTGAGAGAGAACTAGCTATTATCGACCAAAGAATGGGTGGTGCAACTCCATGTCATCTTCATTGCACGTGGCATCTCCTTCAGACATGCCATCCACACAAATGAGGATCACATCAAACCAATTTCAATCGAATGTTGATTTCCCCATACTTCAGCCAAATGAACCAACTCACACACATCTAAGCGTCATCACCAACCAAAATGGAAACAGTTGTTAAAAGAGATAAGTATTTGTAAAACAGCGCAAGGTGATAAGAAGTAACACTTTCAAAAGTCAAAAGTGTAACGTTTTGAACATTCTATAAGTTTCGGTTATGTATATATTACATTATATATTGTAAAGAATCAAGACTCAAGAGCATCAATTCAAGTGTGAGGTATTCATTCCGTACAATATTAGTATTTTTTTCCTTTCTTTTGCCTTTACCCAAATATGAATTTCAACATCTTTGGTGCTTTTATTTATTAATAAATTTTAATTCTCTTTTTAGAAACTTGGTTTGTTCTTTAATTTTTTTTTCCTCTCGGTCTTTTTCTCTTTGTTATTGTTTTTTTTTCCCTTATTTTTTTTTCCAAGATCTTAATCAGAGTTGCTATGAAACTGTAACGATTTTTATCCAGACTGGATAAAAAAGTGCAATTAAAAAAAAACAAAAGGAAAAAAAGTCGTTATTAATTAATCAAAATCAAATTGAAGGCAGTGCATTATATCATAAAACTAATAGTGGAGTTTATTGGCAGTACTTAACAATATCCATCACAGCTAATACAATACATAGGGAGTTCCATCATTGACATGCAATTTGAATTTAAATGTAATGTTTCAACTCCAGAGTCCAAAACGACTTCTGACACTATTGCGAGGCTCATGTCTTCTAGCTGTTGCGTATAACTTGGCCAGTAACAGAGAAGGTAAAATAACAAAGCTGAAGAAGCAAATAAACAAGATGGGAATACCATTGCCAGTAATATAATAGTCGTCCTTGTGGTAAAATAACTTGGCCTTGTGGTTTTCTTCTCCAGGGATGACTGTCTTTATACTTTGGTCGAAAGCAAAAACCATCATGCAAAGTGAGACCATTGTAAGATATGCTGTCCAAGCAACTGGGAATAAAGTGACTGCGAATAGTTTTCCAAATTGCGTGAGAAAAAAGTGGAGAAACAAGGACGTAGTAGATAGAACAAAAGCCAATTGATCATAAAATAGAAACTTATTGAATGCTTTACTTCCGTGGAGAACTGGTTTCCCTTGGTCGTTATAACCACCGGGCATTGCAAAAGCAGCCGCAAAAGTGGCGGTAGCTATGATTGTTGCTACCAGTAAATTGAGGTTGTTGAAATCCTTCATCATAGTTCCAAATCCTCCTTCATTTTTATACGTGTTCTTCTTGTCTGATGATACCACTACCATCCTTTCAAACTGTTTCCTGCCGGCTTCTTCGTTGTCTTCAACTTGTATTTCATCCTTTTTCTTTTCCTTACTCTCTGCTTCATTAGTTTGCTGTTTACAGCCGGCTTCGTCTTCTTCAATTTGTATTTTATCTTTTTTCTTTTCCTTACTCTCTGCTTCATTTGTTTTTCTTGTATCCACCTTCTGTTCAGAGCGTGGTGGTAAAACAATTTCTATCTCCAAATTCACCATGATCTTCAACTGGACCACATGCATGTATGTAATCCATTACACTTTTCAATTATATCAATCAGCTTGAAAATATTTATTAATGCCAACACGCATGTCTGTGGATGCATGAAATTAACCAGCACTATAATTGGTTTCACAAATGAAGATCAACATAGGGTCAAAAAGTACTACAACAATGAACATATATATATATATATATATATACACAATATGATGAAATTATGGGGGTTAAATACATACATAAAACACCTTAACTATATATTGTTGACATTATAAATAACGACCCTAAACCATAACATTTCTTCTATAAAAAAGGAACAAATTTTTTTTTTAAAATTACATGAATATTAGTATTACTTTTCAAAAATAAAGAATTATAAATCAAAGTATTGAATTGCTTCTCTATATAAATATGGTGGAAACAAATATATATATATATATATATAATTTATTTTTTGACCACTTCTATGTTTATTCTTTTAATTTTCTTAATCTCATACCTAATAAATATTTTTTTTTTCCAAAGTTAAAGCTTGGCTAATGATGTATTAAGTGTTCCCAAATATTCCCTAATGTACATCTGAGTCATATTATATCATATATGCATATTGATTAGATGATGTAAACCATGCATTCATATATAGTTCTATTTTGCATGTGTGCCAGAAAACTTACCATTTCAGTATCTTGTAGCTCCTTGTTTGATAGGATTATGTCGACAAATGTCTCCTTGTCCTTATTTGTAGCTCCTTTGTCAATTCTTGAGTCATTTGTAAGAATTTTTAAAATATGGAAATCTCCTATAGTAGCGGCTACATGCAAAGCTGTATTTCCTTTCTTATCTTTCAGGTTTATAAGATCCTGAAATGCCATGGCCCGTTCTAGGAAAAATTTCACCGCCATTTCATCTCTACTTTCCACCGCAATATGAAGAGCTGTCCGACCATTGTTATCCAACAACTCACAAACTTCTGGACATCTTTTCATCAGCACTTTCATGACAGCATTATGTCCTTTCTTTGCTGCAATGTGAAGGGCCGACATACCTTCTTTGTTCCTTGAGAAAGGAAGGCTCTTACTATCATTTTCCAAAAATCCTTTAACAAGTTTCTCGTTGCCAATATGTGCGGCATAGTGAAGAGGAGTCCATCCAAAATCATCAGCTTGTTCTAATGTTAAAGCCTGAATTTGTTTCAGAACCAGAAGCCCAAAATCTACATAGGAATTGACAAATTGTAGATTAGGGCTAATTAGTTAAGGAAAGTATATGTTTATATAACATATCTATTAAAATGCACTTCACTACTTATCTAACTTACATTGTTTTGATTGAAGGGAGGCTAAACGTTCAATTGCGATCTTCAATTTTTATTTTTGTTTGCAACAGCTAGAGAACTGAAAATTTGTTTAATGGTCAACTGAAAGAGGGATACATCCGCATCCCACCTTTTGACTATTTTGTATAAAATATAAATAGTTGGTAAAAATAGCAGCCAAAGATTCTATTTTTTCAGCCTCAAAGATACAAAGATGATAGACAAAGGAAAAAATAAAAAAAGGCTTGGGACGCTGCCTTTAATTACAAAAATCTGTTTTGGCTGCCTTTGAAATAATAAAAGAAGTAATCGCTTATTAGAACGGCAGCCAAACTGGAATTTTTTGACAATTTTTTTCCCTAGAATTTCCTATATTGAAAAATAATTGGAAAGAGTTAATTTCATCCACTTTCACAAATATATGACATTCAATTTTCCTAGGAACTTGATATTATCGATTTATATAAAATAAAGGTTTTCACGGGGAAAGCCGAGTGGACATTTTAATCTCCTATCGCTAATATCAATATATATATATATATATATATATATCTAAATAGAGAGATGCAACTAAATGTTTTAGCAATGGAAGAGAACGATAAATGTAATGAGAATTTATATCTTGAAGGAAAAGAATGCTTCTACCTGTCTTTTTTATGTCATGTCTACGTGAGCAAAGAAGTTTACGTGAGATAGATCTAGCCAGTAAATAATCGAGCACAATCCTAACACTGCATAGTGAATCACACTCTTCCCAAGTTAAAGATACAAGACCTACAAGGAATATTGGAAAATGACAGAATCTTTAGTCTAAATGATATCCAAACATTTTTTTTTTTTTTGTTAATGTTTACTTCTAAAATAAGGAGGAATGAAAATTTTGTTCAGATGGAAAGTTTATTCTTGGTTTTATTACTAGATCCAACTTACAAATACATAGTTAAATAGTTCAGTGGTTTTACTTTTACCAATAAACTCAGAAATTGGGGCATTCACATATGGTCCTTTTCAGCAAAATTTGTTTTTTAAATGAAATTGTATTGATTTTTGTATGTTTAGAATTTAAAAATGTGAATGGCAATAATTTTTAAAACAATTTGATAAAAAGGTGAATGTAAAATGTATAAAGAACTTATTTTTTTGATAAATATTATTATTACAAATTAATTTGTAAAAGAAAAAAATTTATTTAGACTTTTTATTTTTGTTCTAATTATAATTATAATTAAACTCTATACTCTTAAAAATTATCATCATATTCATTTATCAATTTTTATCAGTTACTTTAAACCATTAAAAATCATAATTATATTTTTATAATATTATTATTTAACTACAAACCGCTCGTTCTTAACAATGTTTTGTTAAATTAATTGATAAAAACAATAATTAATCTATTTTGACAGATTTAGCATATTAGAAGAAGATTATCGTTTTAATAATGATTTTTTCAAAAATATAGAATGTAAGTATAGTTATAGCAAAATTAAGGAATTTAAATGAAAATTTTTCTCTATAAAAAACTTATTACAAAAAAACGATGTCAATTCATATGTATGATTAAATATCTACGGTGGATACTACAAATAAAAATAATATAAACTGTTAATAATTTATTATATGTTGTAGATTATAAGGATGGTGAATAATATGTAACAGGCTAATATTTGTAATTAACAGTTAAATAACAGAAAAAAAATGTTAATAAAATTTGCAAAAAGCTTGTGTGATTTATCATTTAATAAGAAAACAACACTTTAGAAACTTCATTAAAAAAATAACATTTAGCAAGCTAAAGGAGCAAATGTAACCAATAAAATTTTTAATAAGTGCTATTAATTTAAGTGGATGTGAACTATGAAGATGTATATATATATATATATATATTTACATATATAATAAAGAAAAGAAGAAAAATAAATAGATATTTTCCATTTTATACATAAATACCACAAATGCAAAAAACTATTAAAATTTTGAACAATAAAACTAAAATATATTTTTCCATTTAAAAAGAGTAAATATGGGAAAGCATGAAAGAATAAAAGAAAAGAAATTAATGTCATAGGGGATCAATTAGTTAGTGATGATATACTAACGTCTTTTGGATCGAATGGTGGCTACGTGCAAGACATTCATGCCGTTCCTTCCTTGATAAGAGCAGTTTGGAGCATTGTTTAGGATATGCAGGGCAACTTGGCGAAAGCATCTATCCACCGCCATGAAAAGAGGAGAGTCTCCTTCGCCGTTTACTAGAGATGCCAAATTGGGGTCTTCTTCAATTAGTAACTTGACAACCTCCAAGTGATTATGGCGAACAGCTTCATGAAGCGCTGTATCTTTCTCATTATTCTCCATGGTCAGCAGGTTCTTGTTTTGCTCAACATCTGTCTTTCTTGCCATTTCCACTAGAATTTTTATAGTATCCATATGCCCTAACTTTGCTGCAATGTGAAGTGGAGTGTTTCCTTCATTGTTTTGCTCGTAAAGAAAACGTAGCAGGTGATCTTCTTTTATATTAAGTTGCTGTAGCTTCCCAGATTTAGCTGCTATATGAAGAATAGTGTTGTTTTGGCCGCGGGATCTGTTTTTGTCCACATTAACAAACAGATTGTGGTCGCTTAATCCATTGATTGCAGCATTATACGCACCTTCCATCGTAAGCTACCTTGCCAGATATTTTGGATCCAATCTCAACTCTCTCTCTCTCTCTCTCTCTCTCTCTCTCTCTCTCTATCTTATCTTTATCTTATCTTGCATCTAACTTTGTATATATAAAGGAGAAATGAACTTTGAGTGTCGGGTGTGAATGTCCGTTTGGCATGTTTCTTTAAATTAATTGTTCATTGGGACACTAAACTTTGGTTATGCGAATTGAATTTTAAAATTTAGAATTATTTGAGTCAAACCTTGAAATTTCAAATTTATTGCAAATTAGTTCAATCTTGAGGATTATTGCAAATAAAACATGGCGAAAAGGGAAGTGCATGGTTGGCCAAGGTTAGTGCATTTGGCCCCATCCTTTTCTTTTCTTTAAGAAAGAAATTCACACCCTATTATTAATAGGTGGCTGTGAAGCAATGAAAAAAATAATATAAAATAAAATAAATATTTTTTTAAAATTTTTCAAATTTTTTGTTGAAAAATAAATTATGCTGATGTCATATAATGGTAAATTTTACCGTTAGTTAATTAGATTGATGTATAACAAATTTGAAATTACAGAGTTCAATTTAAGGAATTCCAAATTCCATAATTCAATTTGCATAATTCTGAAACTTAAAGTGCTAATCAGCAATTAACCATTTTTCCTTTTTCTTTCTTACATTCTCAATAATGTTATTGTTACAAATCTTTCTCTTAACTTAACACTCAATTCCTTGAAATCAAACAACTTCTTTTCTTTCATTTTCTCTTTGTACGAACTTATTCTTTCTATGCTTGCCTTTTATCTTTTCAAGAAATAGAAAGAATCAAAAGAAAATAATAGAAGTTTTCATTCATTTTCGCTTAACTAAAAGCAGAGAATGAGCTCAGATTTCTAAACAACTTGTAGTGTTAGGATAAAAGTAAGGTTATTCTTTACTCTTTGGGTGTATTACAGATAAAACATGAGGAAAAGCGAAGTGCATGGTTCACATCCCCAAGAAATACGTTTGTTTTTTTCTTTTTTTTCAATTTTATAAAATATAAATAGTTATTAATTTAATTAAAATAAAATGGTTTTTTATTTTTATATAATATATTGCATGTTTTTCAATCAATATACGATAAAATTTTTCAGCTTTTCAAACTTTTAATTATATTTTATCCTTTGTCAATTAAATATAATGAAAATTAACTAATGACGGGATGTGTTTCAATAATGTTTCAAATTATATGATACTTTCTTAAACAGGGATAAAAAGACAGGAACCCATATAATATTAATCCAAAGAAAAAAGCAAGAGGAAAGAAAAAAAAAAAAAAGAAGCAAAGTTTCTTTTTCAAATGGTTTTCATGTGAGATCCCACATCGGTTGGAAAAAAGAACGAAGCATGCCTTATAAAAGGGTGTGGATACCTTTCTCTTGATAGGCCTTTTAAAACTGTGCGGGCTGGGCCCAAAGCGAACAATATCTTATGCGAGTGGATTGGGCTGTTACAGTTGGTATCTGAGCCAGATCCGGATCGGTGTGCCAGCGAGGACACTGGGTCCCAAAGGAGGTGAATGGTGAGATCCCACATCGGTTGGAAAGCAGTTGGTATCTGAGCCAGATCCGGATCGGTGTGCCAGCGAGGACACTGGGTCCCAAAGGAGGTGAATGGTGAGATCCCACATCGGTTGGAAAGGGGAACAAAGCATGCCTTATAAGAAGGTGTGGATACCTTTCCCTTGAGAGTCATGTCAGATGCAAGGTGAGGGTCAGTCTCTGCATCTGAGCCTTCATTTGTGAGAATGAAGACAATCTTTTGAGAATAAGATTTGACCATTTTTTTCTTTCTTTTTTTTTTTCTTATTTGCCAACTATCTTTTTTAACGCTAAGAGTTTTACTATGGAGGAGACACTTTGACATGTTTTTGGTAAATGACACTTGGTAGGGAAAAATATTGGATGAGGGGGAAAAAAAGAAAAGGCAATGGAGGAAGAAGAAAGATAAAACCTTGATTGCAGCGTTATACAATGCACCATCCATCGTAAGCTACCTTGCTAGATATTTTGGATCCTCTCTCTCTCTCTCTCTCTCTCTCTCTATCTCTATCTTATCTTTATCTTATCTTGCATCTAACTATGTATATATGAAGGAGAAATGAACTTTCAGTGTCGGGTGTGAATGTCCGTCTGGCATGTTTCTTTAAATTAATTGCTCATTGGGATACTAAAATTTGGTTATGTGAATTGAATTTTAAAATTTTGAATTATTTGAGTTAAACTTTGAAATTTCAAATTTATTGCGAATTGTTTAATTTTGGGGATTATTAAATGTAAAACATGGCGAAAAGGGAAGAGCAGGATTGCCAAGGTTACTGCATTTGGCCCCATCCTTTTCTTTTCTTTTCTTTAAGAAAGAAATTTACACCTTATTATTAATAGGTGGCTGTGACGCAATGAAAAAAACAATATAAAATAAAATAAATATTTTTTTAAAATTTTTCAAATTTTTTGTTGAAAAATAAATTATGCTGATGTCATAAAATGGTAAATTTTACCGTTTGTTAATTAGATTGATGTATAACAAATTTGAAACTACAGAGTTTAATTTAAGCAATTCCAAATTCCAAATTCCATAATTCAATTTGCATAATTCTGAAATTTAAAGTGCTAATCAGCAATTAACCATTTTTCTTTCTTCTTTCTTACGTTCTAACAAATGTTATTGTTACAAATCTTTCTCTTAACTTAACACTCCATTCCCTGAAACCAAACCACTTCTTTCCTTTCATTTTCTCTTTGTACGAAATTATTCTTTCTATGCTTGCCTTTTATCTTTTCAAGAAATAAAAAGAATCAAAAGAAAATAATAAAAGTTTTCATTCATTTTCACTGAACTAGAAACAGAGAATGAGCTCAGATTCCAAACAACTTGCAGCATTAGGATAAAAGTAGGGTTATTCTTTACTCTTTGGGTGTATTACAGATAAAACATGATGAAAGCGCAGCGCATGGTTCACGTCCCAAAGAAAAATGTTTGTTTTTTTCCTTCTTTTTTTTCAATTTTATAAAATATAAATAGTTATTAATTTAATTAAAATAAAATGGTTTTTTATTTTTATATAATATATTGCATGTTTTTCAATCAATATATGATAAAATTTTTAACCTTTTCAAACTTTTAATTATATTTTACCCTTTTTCAATTAAAGATAATGAAAACTAACTAATGACGGGATGTGTTTCGATAATGTTTCATATTATATGATACTTTCTTAAACAGGGATAAAAAGATAGGAATCCATATAATATTAATCCAAAGAAAAAAGCAAGAGGAAAGAAAAAAAAAAAAGCAAAGTTTCTTTTTCAAATGGTTTTCAGCTATCATATCAGATGCAAGGTGAGGGTCAGTCTCTGCGTCTGTGCCTTCGTTTGTGAGAATGGAGACAATCTTTTGAGAATCAGATTTGATCACTTTTTTTCTTTTTTTTCTTATTTGCCAACTATCTTTTTAAAGCTAAGAGTTTTACTATGGAGGAGACACTTTGACATGTTTTTGCTAAATGACACTTCAACATGTTTGGTAGGGAAAAATATTGGATAAGGGGGGAAAAAAGAAAAAGGCAGTGGAGGAAGGAGAAAGATAAGCCTTGATTGTAGCATTATACAATGCACCATCCACCGTAAGCTACCTTGCCAGATATTTTGGATCCTATCTCAACTCTCTCTCTCTCTCTCTCTCTCTCTCTATCTTATCTTTATCTTATCTTGCATCTAACTATGTATATGTGAAGGAGAAATGAACTTTGAGTGTCGGGTGTGAATGTCCATTTGGCATGTTTCTTTAAATTAATTGCTCATTGGGACACTAAAATTTGGTTATGCGAATTGAATTTTAAAATTTAGGATTATTTGAGTTAAACCTTGAAATTTCAAATTTATTGCAAATTAGTTCAATCTTGAGGATTATTAAAAATAAAACATGGTGAAAAGGGAAGCGCATGGTTGCCAAGGTTAGTGCATTTGGCCCCATCCTTTTCTTTTCTTTAAGAAAGAAATTCACACCCTATTATTAACAGGTGGCTGTGACGCAATGAAAAAAATAATATAAAATAAAATAAATATTTTTTTAAAATTTTTCAAATTTTTTGTTGAAAAATAAATTATGCTGATGTCATGTAATGGTAAATTTTACCATTAGTTAATTAGATTGATTTATAACAAATTTGAAACTACAGAGTTGAATTTAACCAATTCCAAATTCCATAATTCAATTTGCATAATTCTGAAATTTAAAGTGCTAATCAGCAATTAACCATTTTTCTTTTTTCTTTCTTACGGTCTCACAAATGTTATTGTTACAAATCTTTCTCTTAATGTAACACTCAATTCCCTGAAACCAAACCACTTCTTTCCTTTCATTTTCTCTTTGTACGAACTTATTCTTTCTATGCTTGCCTTTTATCTTTTCAAGAAATAGAAAGAATCAAAAGAAAATAATAAAAGTTTTCATTCATTTTCACTTAACTAAAAGCAGAAAATGAGCTCAGATTTCCAAACAACTTGTAGTGTTAGGATAAAAGTAGGGTTATTCTTTACTCTTTGGGTGTATTACAGATAAAACATGATGAAAAGCGAAGTGCATGGTTCACGTCCCCAAGAAATACATTTGTTTTTTTTTTTTTTGTTTTCTTTCAATTTTATAAAATATAAATAGTTATTAATTTAATTAAAATAAAATAAATTGGTTGTTTATTTTTATATAATATATTGCATGTTTTTCAATCAATATAGGATAGAATTCAAATTTTCAAACCTTTAATTATATTTTACCCTTTTTCAATTAAAGATAATGAAAATTAACTAATGACGGGATGTGTTTCGATAATGTTTCAAATTATATGGTACTTTCTTAAACAGGGATAAAAAGACAGGAATCCATATAATATTAATCCAAATAAAAAGGCAAGAGGAAAGAAAAAAAGAAAAAGCAAAGTTCCTTTTTCAAATGGTTTTCAGCTATCATGTTAGATGCCAGGTGAGGGTCAGTCTTTGCATCTGAGCCTTCGTTTGTGAGAATGAAGACAATCTTTTGAGAAACAGATTTGATCCCTTTTTTTTTTTTTTTTTTTTTCTTATTTGCCAACTATCTTTTTTAAAGCTAAGAGTTTTACAATGGAGGAGACACTTTGACAAGTTTTTGGTAAATGACACTTCAACATGTTTGGTAGGGAAAAATATTGGATGAGGGGGAAAAAAAAAGGAAAGGCAGTGGAGGAGGAAGAAAGATAGAATGGAAGACTAATTTCTTATTTGGTAGTAGGTGAAAATTTTCCAACCGTCAAAGTCAATCATTCTAGAAGTCAATAGATTGAAGGAAGAGAGAAAGTTATGCCAACCACTTTTTGGAGAGCTTAGAAGCCATAAAAATACGTAGTTGCGAGCAAAATATATATATTTTATTTTGGGCAAAAATGAGCAGAAGTAAAGTTGTTTACATTTTTTTTTTTTCTGTCAATAATAAATTTAATCACTTGGAAAAGAAATTTCTATAATACAGAGCGAGGACCTGTTCCAAGATTACAGCCAAACAATGCCAACTTTCTTTTGAACATTCTTACTTTATGGTTTTAATTATTTCCAAGGGAAAACTTCCAAATCATGTTCAAGATATTATATGTCCAAAATACTCGCTATTCTGTAAAAGAGGTAGCTTGCAAATTTCCTCAGAAACTCTCTCATTAAATGGGAATTTCATTTTCTCTTTTCGTAGGAGGACCTAGTATCTAACTTAACCACAAGTTGTTCATCCACAAAATAAAAAGAAAACAGCAAATTGTTGAAAAATGAAAGTGGAATGGAAGAGCTGACTATTAGGTAAACCCTGTTTGAACATGAATAGCTCTAAGGTGGCCCTAGGGTAGTTGAATATCTAAAACTGATATATATATGTATATATGTTAGAAATTGAGGGGAAAAAGTTTTGGGAATTGCTTGAAATTTAGCGGAATTGCCATTTCAGAGGGAGGAACACAATTCACAACTTTCATTGTCCATGATTTATTCACCAGAATTTTGAAAATAATTTACCCGTTATTTCACAATGAATGTGAAAGCCAGTTTAACAAGTGCTTTGCTTGTCTTTATGTTGCGTGCTTTTTAGCAAGGTTTAATGGCAGTACTCTCCTCTGGACAAGCACCTAATTTTTTTAATATTCCATTCATGGCCACCGTCATGGTAACCTCAATGTTGGTTAAATTTCCAATGTGCTTCTGTAGTGAAAGGAATCATGTACTAAAAATTGATATTGTTGTATTAAAATTGTGAAGAAAACATGAAGGAGCCAGAGGGATTGTTGAAATTAAGATATCATTGTTGCAAAAATTGATTGGGTTTCTTTATATATTTCTTTCCTTATGTTATTTGGATGATTCGGAACATGTGATAGCTTCATATCCACCGCCATATGATCCTATTGTTTATTTCATGGAGTTATAGTATGTGTAATCTTAGATTTGGAAAACTTATATTCATTAGGACCATGATCAAGATGTCTGTAGTCAAAAGATGACAATTGCCATTAAAACAGAGCTAACTTTCCCTAATAGTAGGAATCTGCTTAGAAATAAACAGAGCGCTTGTCTCCAATGAAGATAAATATTGACCGAAGATGAACTACCTGAGAGAGAAAACTAGTTATTATCGACCGAAGAATGAGTGGTGCAACTCCATGTCATCTTCATTGCACGTAGCATCTCCTTCAGAGATGCCATCCACACAAATGAGGATCACATCAAACCAAATTCCATTGAATGTTGATTCCCTATACTTCGCCAAATGAACCAACTTACACACATCTGAGCATCATCACCAACCCAAAATGGAAATAGTTGTTAAAAGAGATAAATGTATGTAAAACAGCGCAAGGTGATAAGAAGCATCTCTTTCAAAAGTCTTGTTATCTAAGTCTAACGTTTTGAATATTCTGTAAGTTTCGTATTTTGGATCATGTATATATTACAGTATATAATTATTGTAAACAATCAAGACTCAAGAGCATCAATACAAGTGTGAAATATTCATTCCATACAATATTACTCTTCGTTCCCTCTCTTTTGCATTTACTCAAATATGAATTTCAATCTTCTTTAATTTTCTTTACTCTCGGTCTTTTTCTCTTTGTTTTTGTTTTTGTTTTTTTTTTTCTAGTTTTATTTTTTCCAAGATCTTAATAAGATTTGCTATGAAATTGTAACGATTTTTTTTGCAAACTCGTTATGAATTAATTTAAATCAAATTGAAGGCAGTGCATTATACCATAAAACTAATAGTTAAGTTCATTGGAGGTACTTAACAATATCCCTCACAGCTAATACAATACATAGGGAGTTCCATCATTGACATGCAAATTGAATTTAAATATGATGTTTCAACTCCAGAGTCCAAAACGACTTGTGACACTGTTGCGAGGCACATCTTCTAGCTATCTTGTATAACTTGAGCAGTGCTAGATAAGGAAAAAAAACAAAGACGTAGAAGCAAAGATTGAGGATGAGAGCACTAGTATCCTTGAAGAAGTTGTGGTTTTCTCTTAGAGGGATGACTGCCTTTATACCTTGGTCGTAAGCAATAACCATCGCGATAAGTGGGATCGCTGTTAAATTTCCTGTCCAACGATCTTGGAATAAAGTGAGTGCGAATATTTCTTCATTTACCGTGAAAAGAGAGTGAAGCCACAAGGACGCAGCAGATGAAAAAAAAGCGATTTGATCATAAAATAGAAAGTTTTTGAATTTCTGTACTTCCGTGGAGAACTGGTAGCCCTTGATCGTTGTAACCACCGGGCATTGTGAAAGCGGCCGCAAAAGTGGCTGTACCTATGATTGTTGATACCAGTAAATGGACATTGAGAAATCCTTCATCATATTTTCGGATCCTCTTCCATTTTTATACGGCTTCTTCTTGTCTGATGATAACATTACCATCTTTTCAAGCTGTTTCCAGCCGGCTTCTTCATTTTTTTCAACTTGTATTTCATCTTTTTTCTTTTCCTTACTCTCTGCTTCATTAGTTTACTGTTTACAGCCGGCTTCGTCTTCTTCAATTTGTATTTCATCTGTTTTCTTTTCCTTACTCTCTGCTTCATTCGCTTTTCTTGAATCTACCTTCTGTTCAGAACGTGGTGGTAAAACAATTTCTATCTCCAATCCCACCATCATCTTCAACTGAACCACATGCATGTATGTAATCCATTACACTTTTCAATTATATCAATTAGCTTGAAAAATATTTATTAATGCCAACACACATGTCTTTGGATGCATGAAATTAACCGGTACTATAATTGGTTTCAAAAGGAAGATCGGTATAGAGACAAAAAGTACTACAACACTAAAAACATATATATATATATAGATACACTATGATTAAATTATGGGGGTTAAATACGTACATAAAACACCTATAAATAACCACCCTAAGCCATAATATTTCTTCAATAAAAAAGGAACAAAAAAAAAACTTTAAAATTACTTGAATATTAGAATTTCTTTTCAAAAATAAATAACTATAAATCAAAGGATCGAATTGCTCTATATATATATATATATAGTTGAAACGAACATATATATATATATTTTATGTCACCACTTCTACGTTTATTCTTTTAATTTTCTTAATCTCATACCAAATAACTATTTTTTTTTCCAAAGTTAATTCTTGGCTAATGATGTATTATGTATACCATCAAATATTCTCTATTGTACATCTGAGTCATATTATATCATATATGCATATTAATTAGATGATGTAAGCCATGCATTCATATATAGTTCTATTTTGTATGTGTGCCAGAAAACTTACAATTTCAGTATCTTGTAGCTCTTTGTTTGATAGGATTACGTCAAGACTAATAACCTTTAAATTAAATAAGTCATTTATCTAATAATATAATATCAAGACTAATATGTCAAATGAAGTTTACTCAGTTGATATATCATTACCACTTACACTTGTAAGCTTATGAATTTAAAACATCAGAAGAGGTTGGCGGACAGGGCAAGGGATTATTGTAAACAATAATAAATAAATAAAAATCAAAATTAATGTTATATTTTTTTTTTTTTGGCCCATCAAGCTGTCTTTGTCCGAATTCGTCCAAGATCCCTCACCAGAATCCCAGACAAATCCTGATCTCAAGGAAACCTTACCGGACCCTCCAATGAAAAATCCGGCAGAACCTCCCCTAAGGGTTGGACTTATCACAATTTCCCTGCACAGAAAATACACTTCTATATCACTACCTTATTCCTCCCACTTTACTACAATTTACTTCCAAAAGTTTGCAGGACTTCAAATAAATGACAGAGAACCAGTGCAGAATTAAATAAATAATCATCCAAATAGTATACAGAGCGTTATCAAATACAATTGAATATGAAATTTAATACAATACAAGATAAAAAGAAATAATACAAGATAGAAAGGAAAGGAAAGCCTTTTAGACTTTCAGCAACGAACCAAGACGTCGAGCTCGCTCCCGGACGATCAATGTCAACTAGCCTGGGCCTAAGGGAGCGGAATTTAAAAGGGTAAGATGCTAATCATCTCAGTGAATGATCCAATCTACTATACAATAATAATAATAAAAGGTAAATAACTTAGTTAATTAATTAATAAGAAATAAGTAAATAAATAATAGGTAGTTAAAAAAATAATATTTTTCCTCAAAACCCTTACAATTCACTCAGTTGGAAAAGTTCATTTTTTAAAACATTTTCACAAAACCCAACCGTTTATGCCCCAAAAATCCAGAAAATATTTAATTAGTAATTTGCAAACAAACGATAATAAATTAATAATCCAAAAATCTTAGTGAGAAATAATTATAAAAAATAAGACTAATGAAAAATATTAAATTGGGAATAAAGTATTGTAACTAATTAATGCGAAAACACAATAAAATTTATATTAACAAAAATGATCTAAGAAATATTTAAATAAATAAAATAAAACCAAATAATTAACAATAGAACTCAATTTAGAATACCAAAACAATTTAACTTATAAAACACTATTAAAAACATTTTAATTTAAATAAAATTTTAAAATATTGTATAACTAAAATCATATCGTGAAAACCATATGATGCACCCACTATATACCAGTGGCACCAACAGTACCCAGCATTCCAAGCATTGCCAGAAAGGAGGTTAAAGAGAGTAACCGGCATACGGTTGCGTGGCGTCCCACCGTGCCACTGCAAACAGGCGTCCCGGCCATGGAAGGACGGCTTACCCTCATCCGATGGCAACCACAGGACAATCCCATAAATCACCTGTACGCTACTCACACCTACCTGTGCACTAACCACATCCACCTGCGCGCTAAACATATCCATGTATACAGAACACCAGTACGTGTATGGTGCATCTAAAAATCATAAAATTCCATATATTTATTTTCAAATCTCAAAATCTCATAAATACTACCGGATTTATTCCATTCAATTAAGCCGGTAAATTTTTGACAATTCCTTTATAAATTATCGTCATAAATCCATCGCATAAATTCCATCAATTTCAAATCCGTCAATGAAATTAACAATAATTTAAAAAAAATATTCCTTCAATTCTTCAAAATTCAAAATATAATTAAATTGCACAATTCAACAATATATAAATACATTTTTATTAAACACAAATAACTTCACAATTAAATTCAACAACAATGCAAATTCACAATTTCTTTAAAATTGAATTTCATAAAAATAAAATCTCCATAATTTGTCAAAATCAAATTATGCTTTAATACACACATACATTTCAATTTATTTAAATTGTGCCATCAAGATTCCAAACAAAATTTTACTAAACAATTAACACATGAAATATCACATTTTCAAATAATCAATTATCACAAAATACTTATAATTAAACACCCAAAATTAAGTTTGAAGGTGGGTCATTCACCTTGAGCACGCAATCCAACCAAGATCCTCCATAGGATTAATTCTATAACTCATACGTGCTCCTAGAATAATAATATTACATAGGGTCAAATAAATTAATATTTTATTTGGATAAATAATACCCGATACACGGGGGGTTTAACACAAACGGTGTCCAAAGTTCGTAAATAAGGTATCTATGGAAAGCTAATGAAACGAGGATCACATTACGGACCTCCGTTGGACTCAACTCAACCAGAGGTGGCCGGAAAGTGGATGGAAGGTTTTGGCCAAACTTTCTCCTCTTTTATCTCACAAACGGCTGGAAATTTGGGCAAATGGAGGTTATTTTTGGAACCAGGGGGTTGAAATCTAGAGAGAAGGACCAACCACAAGACTGGTGGCCGCCGGAAAACTGACCAACCACTACCTCAACGATCGTTAGCTTTGGGCACCGATCCCGGCGCATCCACTGACCAACCGACCGGCGACTTGGTGCCCGGATTCGTCCAACCGTGGGCCACCACGCCGTCCGGGGCGTGTAGCCATGCGATGGCCGGAAGAGATGCAGTAGGGAGAGAGAGATTGACGAGAAGGAGAAATGAAGAGAGAAGGAGAAGAAGGAAAAACAAGAAGAAAGGAAGAAGAAGCCCGTGGGGGCATTTTCCCACGTGGGGGACAAGGGAAAAAAAAAGAAAAAGAAAAAAAAATAAATAAATATATATATATATATAAAATAATATTAAATAATACAATATTTTAAAAAAACTTTACAGATCCATAACTTGTAAACCACATATCCATTTTGGGCATGCCACTAGTCTATGAACTCGCATCGACGAGTACTTCACAACATGCATGAGTCAAAACTCAACTTTGCACGAATAAAAAGTCAACTCCAGCATCCCTTGGATAGTTCAGATCTCAACTTGTTTTGCCCATAACTTTCAAATGGTAGCTTCGTTTTCAACTTGCTACTAGTCTACGGACTCGGATCGATGCATACTTTGCAAGATATCCTGGTCAAAGAGAAATTCCATCCAGATCAAAAAGTCAAATTTTGACCCCTCTCGGTTAATGGCAATCAAACCCGGTCAACATGAAGAAAATTCCAATGTTGTTCAAGACGGGGTGTTATAGTCTTAATGTGAGCCAATCTTTTAAATTATACCAGTCATTTATCTAATAATTTTTAAATGTTAATCTAATTAACTTATTATATTATTAAATATTATTTATTAAACTTGTAAATACTAGGCATAAAAAAAATTTGCCATATAATATAATTGTTATACTGCTAAGAAAAAATAAAGAAGAAGAAGAATAAAATTTGCCATATAATATAATTGTTATATTGCTAAGAAAAAATAAAGAAGAAGAAGAATAAGAAAAACAATACAAGCATTTATGCAACGGAGAGAGAGAAACAAAAATAAACAAGAGGGAAAAAAATTTGAAAGGAGAAAAAAGAAACAAATCTAAAGGGGAAAAAATAAATAATCAGAGTCAGAGGAAAAAATAAAGATATACAAGAAGATAAGAAAAACAGAAAAGGAAAAAGTGAAAGATAAAGAGGGGGGGGGGGGGGGACCTAAAACTTAAATCTGGTGTAAAAATAAATAAATTAATGAATTCATAATTAATTCGGTAAAAATGAAAGGAATAAAAGTATAATAATAAAATATATATATATATATATAATACATAATTAATTCATATCCTTCACATAATTATGTTGTAAATAACTGTCAGGACCCGCCCAGAATTCCTTCCCCGGAATCCTAGATAAGCCCTGATCCCAGGGAAATACCACCGAACCTTCCAACGGAAAATCCGGCAGCACCTCCCCTAAGGGATGGACTTACCACAAATTACCTGCACTGAAAACACACTTCAAAAATTCATCCCCTTATTCCTCCCACATTACTACAAATTGATTCCACAAATTTACAGCACTTCAAAAGAAAACAGCGGCAACCCAATGCATAAAAACAACTACACGTCCACAGTATACAGAGCATTATACAGATAAATGCGGAATTTATAAAATGACAGATAAAGAAGCAATACAGGATGGAAAGGAAAAAGGGAAGAAATACTTCTTGGACTTCAACAACGAACTAAGACGTTGGGCTCGCCCCGGACAATCAACGTCTCCAACCTGGACCTAGGGGAACAGAATTTAAGAGTGTGAGATGCTAATCATCTCAGTGAGTGACCCTATCTACTATACAATATAATACCACGGTAACAAGGTAGATAAATAATAATTATTTGGAAATAATAATTTCTCTCAAAACCCTTACAATTCTCTCAGTTGGAAAAGTTCCCCTTTTAAAACCTTTTTACAAAACCCTTTGTTCGTATTCCCCGAAAACCAAGACATCAATTAATTCACTAAATAACAAATAGAATATAATAAGTCAAGCATCCGACAATTTTAATTTAAAGGAAATTAATTTATTGAATAATTAAGTAAAGAGAAAATTAAACCAATTTAAGATCCCCAACCAAATAAATATCAGAACAGTAATAATTATATTTTTAATTCCAGTACAGTTTCAAAACAATTTATTTTTAAAACACGGTTCTGAAATCATTTGATGTACCCACTATATACCAGTGGCGCCAACAGTACCCAGCGTCCCAAGGTACCGCCAGACAGGAGGTTATAGAAAGAAACCGACATACGGTCGCGTGGCGTCCCACTGCGCCGCTGCTAACCTGGTGTCCCGGCCATGGGGGGTGGCCTATCCTCATCCGATGGCAACCACAGGACAACCTCATAATATCACCGCGCGCTACTCACACCCACCTGCACGCTAATCACAACCGTGTGCACACTAACCATATCACATATAAACAGAACACCAGTACGTGCACGGTGCATCTAAAAATCATAAAATCCACATAATTAATTTATAATCAAAACTCACATTTTGCATAAACATAGCGGATATATTCCATCCGCTTGAACCGGGAAATTCTCCACAATTTCTTTATAATCAATACCATAAATTCCATGATTTCAAATCCACCAACTCCCAAATCCACCATTTCAAATATTCACATTTTCCCAAGCATAAATAATTCTTCAAATATAATAATTAAATCTCATAATATTCCATGGGCATATTTTATAAAAATTTGAAATCACCAACATGAGCATATATTTTCCTTGAAATATTTGAAAATCAAATGCTGCCCGATTTAATATTAAAACCACACGAATTTCAAAATCCTCAAAACCATAAAATAATTTCACATGGCATAATTTTATAGAATGCACATTTTCTTAAATCCAATAAATTCACCAATAATTCCACAATAAATCAGATAAATATTTGGCACATAGAAATTAAATTCAAAATATTCAGACCACACACAATAATCACAAATTTAAATTCCCAAAATTAATTTGAAGGTGGGTCACTCACCTGGAGCATGCAATTAAACTATGATCCACTATGGGATCAATTCCATGACTCACCCGTGCTCCTAAAACACAATTCACACATGGTCAAATAAATTAATATTTTAATCGGGTAAATAATACCCGGTACCCGGGGGGTCAAACACAAACTTTAACCAAAATGGTCGAATAATATACCGAATCGAAGCTCATGGAACGAGGATTACCAATCCGGTCTCCATCGACCCCAATTCCGCCGGAGGTGGTCGGAATTTGGCCGGAAAGCTTCGGCCAGTTTTAAACTTGAGGGATCTCTCAAACGGTGGGAATTTTGGGCAATCTAACCCCAGAAATTGACTCAGAGGGGTCGAAAATGGTAGGATAGAGGTATGGGTCGGGCTGGTTTGGTCGGAAACGGCGAGAATCGCCGAAAAAACATAACCGGCCGCCGCCGGCTTCACCGGCCCGATCTGGGCGCGTCCGGCGGCGACTGGCCGGGAAATGTGGTGGCCGAGATCGGGAGGAGGTGGGCTACACCGGTGGCTGGTGCGTGTGGCATTCTGGCAACTGAAATCCGGCCAAACGCCGGTCAAAAAGAGAGAGGGAGAGAGTCAAAGGAGAGAGAGAGAGAGAGGGAGAAAATTTTCTGCATTTTGTCTCTGTCGGGCTCGGGGAAGAAGGGAAGGAAAGGGAAAGGAAAAAAAAAAGAAAAAAAGAAAAAAAAGAAAGTGTTTTCCCACGTGGGGAAAAAAGAAAAGAAAAAGAAAAAGAAAAATAAAATGAAATAAAAATAATTAAATAATTAAATAAAAATATTATTATTTAAAATAATAATAAAAATAATTTGATTTTACACATGGTTGACATGTGGCTTCTCAACATGGTGACACATGGTCACCTTCAGTAAGTCACACGTGGCACATCGTTATACGTTCAAAAATAATATTAAAATAATACGGTGTTTGAAAAACTCTACAAGTCCATAACTTTCAAACCACATGTCCAAATCGGACGTGCCACTAGTCTACGGACTCGTATCAACGAGCACTTCACAACCATGCATGAGTCAACGCTCAACCTTGCATGAATAAAAAGTCAACTCCGGCACCCCTTGGACAGTTTGGACCTCAACTTGTTTTGCTCATAACTTTCAAACCGTAGCTCTGATTTCGACGTGCTACTAGTCTACGAACTCGTGCCAACGTGTACTTCATAACGGTATCTCAGTCAATCTAGAATTCCAACCGGGTCAAAAAGTCAACTTTTGACCCCTTGGTCAACGGTCAACGGTCAACCCCGGTCAACGTGCAAAAATTCCGACATGGTTCGGGACGGGGTGTTACAATAACAAAGTATTTACCATTAAAAAAAATTACTAACTAACCTAACAACAATTTTTCTTTTAAAATTTCTTATTCCAACTTTGGAACTTTTTTATTTTTACCAGTTTAGATTTTATATATTAATTCATATTCGTAACATAATTATGTTGTATATGCAAGTATTTATGCTTAATATTATTTTAGTCAATTAGTTTTGGCTATTCATTAGTTTGAATTTGTTTGTTTTAGAATTTTTTTTATTAGTTTACTTTTTTAATTTGATTCTTCTTTCGCTTTTAATATTTTATTTTGTAGGATTATATCCCATTTTGCTATCTAAATACACTGTAACAATGTTATTTGTATTTCTGTAATCAATAAGGAAATAGAAACCATCTAAAAATAAATTTTCTTTTAAGATTATTCAAAATTGTCTTAAAACTCAAATAACAGAAAAAAAAAATAAAAATAAAAATTGTATTACCATACGATTAACTCTCTCTTCTTGTCAAAGTGCAAACAAGTGCATTAAATGGTCCCCCATATTACACTTTGTTGGTTCCGCCCCCTGTCTATGGTTCTTCAATCCAGCGTACCAAACATGCAATGATTTTGTACAAAGAGGAAGAGTTGACCATGAGGTAAACCCAGTTTGAACTTGAATAGCTCTAAGTTGGCTCTAAGGTAGTTGAATATATAAAACTGATATATATATATATATATATATATATGTTAGGAATTGGGGGAAAAATGTTTTGGAAATTGCTTGAAATTTAGGGGAATTACAATTTTAAAGGGAAGAACACAATTCACAATTTTCATTGTCCATGATCTACTGGCTTTTTTCCTGTCCACTTTCTCCATTCTCATTCAATTTAGTTCACCAGCATTTGGAAAATTATTTGCCCATTATTTCACAATGAATGTGAAAACCAGTTTAACTAGTGCTTTGCTTGTCTTTATGATGTGTACCTCTAAGTAAGGTATAAAGGCAGTTCTCTCCCCTGGACAAGCACAATTTTTTTTTTAATATTCCATTCATGGCCACCGTCACGGTAACCTCAATGTTGGTTAAATTTCCAATGTGCTTTTTGTAGTGAAAGGAATCATGTACTAAAAATTGATATTGTTGTACTAAAATTGTGAAGAAAACATGAAGGGGCCAGAGGGGTTAAAAATTGTGAAGAAAACATGAAGGAGCCAGAGGGATTGCTGAAATTAAGATATTATTGTTACTAAAATTGATTGGGTTTCTTTATATATTTCTTTCCTTATGTTATTTGGATGATTTGTTTATTTCATAGAGTTATGGTATGTGTAATCTTAGATTTAGAAAACATATATTCATTAGGACCATGGTCAAGATGTATGTAGTCAAAAGTTAACAACTGCCATGCTCTGTTTTTAAACGGAGCAACTTTTACAAATTACAATCCTCTGTTTTTTGAAAACAAAGCTAACTTTCGCTAATAGTAGGGATCTGCTTAGAAATTAACAGAGCGCTTCTCTCCAAAGAAGATAAATATTGACCGAAGATGAACTTGCTTAGAGAGAGCTCTAGCTATTATTGACCGAAGAATGAATGGTGCAACTCCATGTCATCTTCATTGCGCATAGCATCGCCTTCAGACATGCCATCCACACAAATGAGGATCACATCGGACCAAATTCAATTGAATGTTGATATCCCCATACTTCAACGAAATGAACCATCTCACACACATCTAAGCATCATCACCAACCAAAATGGAAACAGTTGTTAAAAGAGATAAGTGCATGTAAAACAGCGCAAGGTGATAAAAAGCAGCAAAGTGTTGTTAGCTAAGTCTAATGTTTTGAATATTCTGTAAGTTTCGGTTTTGTGTCATGTATATATTACAGCATATAAATATTGTAAACAATCAAGACTCAAGAGCATCAATACAAGTGTGAAGTACTCATACCATACAATATTACTATTCGTTTGCTCTCTTTTGCGTTTACTCAAATATCAATTTCAACATCTTCTGGTGCTTTTATTTATTATTAAATTTTAATTCTCTTTTCTGAAACTTCATTTCTTCTTTAATTTTCTTTTCTCTCGGTCTTTTTCTCTTTGTTTTTGTGTTTGTTTTTGTTTTTGTTTTTGTTTTTTTTCTATTTTTTCTCCAAGATCTTAATCAGAGTTGCAATGAAATTGTAAGGATTTTTTTTTTTCCAAACTAGGTACAAAAGTGCAATTAAAAAAAAAACAATCGCTAGTAATTGATTAAAATCAAATTGAAGGCAGTGCATTATATCATAAAACTAATAGTGGAGTTCACTGGAAGTACTTAACAATATCAAGCACAGGTAATACAATACATAGGGAGTTCCAACATTGATATGCAATATGAATTTAAATATAATGTTTCAACTCCAGAGTCCAAAACGAATTCTGACACTGTTGCGAGGCTCAAATCTTCTAGCTGTTGCGCAAAACTTGGCCAGTAATAGAGAAGGTAAAATAACAAAAAGGAAGAAGCAAATAGACAAGACGGGAGTACCATTGGCAATAATATAGTAGTCTTCCTTGTACATCTTGTACATGTTGTGGTTTTCTGTTGTAGGGAAGACTGTGTTTATACCATGGTCAAAAGCAAAAACCATCATGGAAAGTGAGCCCATTGTAAGATATGACGTCCAAGCAACTGGGACTAAAGTGACTGAGAATATTTTCCGAAATAGCATGAGAAAAAAGTGGAGCAACAAGGACGCAGCAGATAGACCAAAAGCCAATTGATCATAACATAAAAACTGTCTGAATTCTCCACTTTGGTAGAGAACTGGTAGCCCTTGGTCATTGTAACCACCGGGCATTTCCAAAGTGGCCTCAAAAGTGGCGGCAGCTATGATTGTTGCTACCACTAAATTGACCTCGGAGAAATCCTTCATCCTATTTTCAAATCCTCCTCCATTTTTAGACGGCTTCTTCTTGTCTGATGATACCATTACCATCTTTTCAAACTGTTTCCAGCCGGTTTCTTCGTTTTCTTCAACTTGTATTTCATCTTTTTTCTTTTCCTTACTCTCTGCTTCATTAGTTTGCCGTTTACAGCCGGCTTCGTCTTCTTCAATGTGTATTTTGTCTTTTTTCTTTTCCTTACTCTCTGCTTCATTCGTTTTTCTTGTGTCCAGCTTCTGTTCAGAACGTGGTGGTAAAACAATTTCTATCTCCAAACTCACCATGATCTTTAACTGGACCACATGCTCGTATGTAATCCATTACACTTTTCAATTACATGAATCAGCTTGAAATTATTTATTAATGCCAACACACATGTCTTTGGATGCATGAAATTAACCAGTACTATAATTGCTTTCAGGAAGGAAGATCAGCATAGAGACAACAAGTACTACAACACGAAACATATATATATGTAGATACACTATGATTAAATTATTGGGGTTAAATACATACATAAAACATCTTAACTATATACTGACATCATAAATAACGACCCTAACATTTCTACTACAAAAAAAGAACCAAAAAAAAAAAAAAACACACACTTTAAAATTACATGAATATTAGTATTTCTTTTCAAAAATAAAGAATTATAAATCAAATTATCAAATTGCCCTATATAAATATAATAGAATTGAATATATATATATATATATATATGGAATTTATTATTAGATATATGGAATTTATTATTAGACCACTTCTACGTTTATTCTTTTATATATTTTGCTTAATCTCATACCTAATAAATATTTTTTTTTTTGGCCCCAAAGTTAATGCTTGGCTAATGATGTATTATGTATACCATCAAATATTCTCTATTGTACATATCTGACTCATATTATATCATATATGCACATTAATTAGATGATGTAAGCCATGCATTAATATAGAGTTCCATTTAGTATGTGTGCCAGAAAACTTACAATTTCAGTATCCTGTAGCTCCTTATTTGATAGGATTATGTCAACAAATGTCTTTTTGTCCTCATTTGCAGCTCCTTTGTCAATTCTTGAGTCGTTTGTAAGAATTCTTAAAATATGGAAATCTGCTACAGTAGTGGCTACATGCAAAGCTGTATTTCCTTTATCATCTTTTAGGTTTATAAGATCCTGAAAGGCCATGGTCCGTTCTAGGAAAAATTTCACCACCATAATCTTTATACTTTCCACTGCAATATGAAGAGCTGTCCGACTGTTGTTATCCAACAACTCACAAACTTTTGGACAACTTTTCATCAGCACTCTAATGACAGCATCTTGTCCTCTCTTTGTTGCAATGTGAAGGGCAGACATACCTTCTTTGTTCTTTGAGAAAGGAAGGCTCTTACTATTGTTGTTCAAAAATCGTTTAACAAATACCTCATTGCCAATATGTGCGGCATAGTGAAGAGGAGTCCATCCACAATCATCAGCTTGTTCTAATGTTAAAGCTTGAAGTTTTTCCACAACCTGAAGCCCAAAATCTACATCGGAATCGACAAATTGTAGATTAAGCCTAATTAGTTAAGGAAAGTATATATTTATATAACATGTGTATTTAAATTGACTTCACTACCCATGTGATTTATATAGTTTTAATTGAAGGGAGGCTAAATGTTCAATTAAGATCTTCAATTTTTATTTTTCTTTGCAACAGCTAGAGAACTGAAAAATTGTTTAATGATCAAATGAAAGAGGGATACCTGTGCATCCAATATTTTGACTATTTTGTCTAAAAGACAAATAGGTGGTAAAAATGGCAGCCAAAGATTCTATTTTTGCAGCCTCAAAGATACAAAGATGACAGATAAAAAAATAATAATAATAAGCCTTTAATTACAAAATTATGTTTTGGCTGCCTTTGAAATAATAAAAGAAGTATTCACTTATTAGAACGGCAGCCAAACTGGAACTTTTTGAGCATTCTTTTTCCTACAATTTCCTATATTGCCAAAAAATTGAAAAGAGCTAATTTAATCCAACTTCACGGAAGCTTATTTTAAATACAATTTGATCCCTCGGATTTAAAAATATCATAAATCTCCTTTCTAAGCCATTATTTTCCTTCCTAACTGTTTCATTCACACTACAGGAATTAATATCATTGGCACCCCCTACTATACTTAAAACAAAGCTTTAATTTGACTCATTCATTTGATTTAAAAAATATCATAAATCTCTTTTCCAGTTTTAAAAGTCATTAATTTTCTTCACTTATTATTTCATTCACACCTCTTCGATATCATATACATCCCTTATAACAGTACTAGTTGTAATTTACAAAAACCTTAAGGAGCAAGATGAAATATAGCCAATTAAAAATCAAGGGCTCAATTGAAAGATTTTAAAACATTAAGCTTTTGATGTAAATAATAAAATTAGAAGGAAGTAAAGTGCATTTGATCTTTATATATAGACTAATGTGTAATATCCTGATTCGAAAAAAATACTTCAAATTCGAATTTTTGACAAAGTTTAACAAAGGTTGATCGAGGTTAACCAAATGGGTTCCACGATTAACTTTTTACTATGAAAGAAGTTATGTGTTGATCGAAGTACCATGGCAAAGTATTCGTCGACACGAGTTCATAGTAGTACGCCAAAATCAACGCTAAGAGTAGAAAGTTATGGTAAAAACAAGATGCAATCTGGACTAATTGGCAAGCTCAAAGTTGACTTTTTATTTATATGGATTTTGACATTGACTCCTATATTATGTGATAGTGCTTGTCGATACGATTTCGTAGACTGACGGCATGCTTAATTTGAACCTATGGTTAAAAGTTATGGATCTATAAATTTATGTTGGTCTTTTTCAAAACTGATTTTTACTGGATAGTAAAATATTTGAGAGAGTATTTAATTTGCGCCACATGTCACCATGTGGCAAGTATAACGTGTCATGATAAAGGAGGACCACATGTCACCTTGAATAAAAAAATTATTTTTCTTTCTTTTCTTTTCTTTCCTTTCCTTTTTCTTTTTCTTTTTTATTTTCCTCTTCTCTCTTCCCCCACCCCCCCATGTGTGGAAATTAACCTCCTCTGTAACACCCCATCCCGAAGTATATCGGAATTTCTCAAGTTGACTGAAGTTGATCGTCATTGATCGAAAAGGTCAAACTTTGACTTTTTGACTCGGTGAGAATTCTAGGTTGACCAAGGCACCATTACGAAATACGCATCGATCTGAGTTCGTAGACTAGCGGCACGCGCGATTTGGGCATGTGGTTGGAAAGTTACAGATCTGTAAGTTTTTTCGAGACAGCTATTACTATTCATTGATCTATGAGTGTATGTGAACAGCGACACCACACGTAGCATTATAAAGTATGCCATGTGTCACGATAAGAAAATGCCACATTTCAAACAATTAAATATTATATTATTTTATTATTTTATATTATATTATTATTTTATATATTTATTTATTTATTTTCTTTTTCCTTTCTTCTCCCCCACGTGGGAAAATACCCACTAGACTTTTTCTTCTTCCTTTCTTCTTTTTCTTCTTCTCTCTTCCTCTCTCCCTCCTCCTCCCCCCCCCCCCTCTCGCGCGAATGGAAAACACTCACTCCCTTCCTCCCCTCTCTCTCTCTCAACTCTGGCAAATTCACCGTTGTTCCCATGACTATGGGCCACATGCGCCGGCCATGAGGGAAGCCCACTTCACGGCAGAGTCGAAGCCCAAATTTTCAGATCAACTGCCACCAGACGCTAACAGATCTGACCGACGAAGCTGGCAGTGGCGATTTTCCTTTTTTCGATGGTTCCACCATTCCCCGGTGAACCCAACCAGTTTTCATACTTTACCCCTTATTTTGACCTCCTGATCTCGTATATAACCTCCATTTGCCCAGATTCTAAACCGTTTGAGAGATACACCGAATTGAAATTCAGCCGATACTTTTTTATTGTTTTATGATCACCGACGGCGAGATTGGGGTCTTTGAGCTAATTATCCTCAATCCTTGTCTTCCAAGCTTTCATTTGGTATATAATTTGCTAATTATGGTTATGTATTTAATATTTCATCATTTTCTAACTAAATTAGGAGTTACTGTAGAAATTGGATTGTATTGGAAGTAGTCTTTAAGAAAGATTATCACATGTAAACTTAAAGTGGTTATTAAAGACTAATGGAATAATTAATTTTATGAAAGAAATAATTTGTAGATAGGAAAACCCCAAATTTTGAATGATAGACCGATTTAAGATTACTATGTGGTTAGATTCTTCTAGAGCCAAGTTAGTGTGAGTGAGTTTTAGAATATTTAGGATGTTCTAGTATCGAAAGATATATATATATATATATATATTAGGTAATATTTTTTTGTGTATGTTAGATATCTATTGTATTCGTGGCAAAACCTATAATAGAACAAGGAGGAACAACATCATTAGAGTGAGTGGTCATTTCAAATTGTTTTTGGATTATTGTTGGCATATACTTTGTGTTAATTAAGATTCTAAAAATATTAGAAAATATTATGTACGTTTTAAAAATTAATTTATTAATTAACAAATTTATTATTAAATTTTATTAAGCTTACAAATATAATGAATAAATTCATAAATACACTAACTCAAAATTTTAGAAGCTTTTGGACTCTATTAACCTTACATACATGTCAGGACCCGTCCAAAATTCCTCACCGGAACCCTAGACAAGCTTTGATCCCAGGAAAACCCTATCGGACCCTCCAATGGAAAATCCGGCAGAACCTCCCCTAAGGGTTGAACTTACCATAAATTTCCTGCACTAAAAACGCACTTCGATATTCATCCCCTTATTCCTCCCACATTACTACAAGTTGATTCCACAAATTTACAGCACTCCAAATGAATAACAGTAATCCAGTGCATAATTAATACATAAATGTCCGACACAGTATACAGAGCTTCATGAAGTACTATTAAGTATAGAATACAACAAGGATGAAAGAAATATTACAATTGAAATAAATGAAGACAAAGGTAACTTCTCGAACTGAGACAGCGACGGAGATTAGGTTCGCCCCGGAAGAACGTCTACCACCCCTTGCACCTAAGGGAACGGAATTTAAAAATATGAGATGCTAATCATCTTAATAAGTGACCCTATCTATTGTACACTTTTAATATTAATAATGTAACACCCCGTCCCGAATCGCACCGGAATTCGTGCACGTTGACCGAGGTTGACCATTGACCGTTGACCGAAGGGGGTCAAAAGTTGACTTTTTGACTCGGTGAGAATTTTGGGTTGACTAGGGTACCGTGGCGAAGTGCACGATGCCACGAGTTCGTAGACTGGTAGCACGTCGAAAATGGAGCTACGGTTTGAAAGTTATGGACGAAACAAGTTGCGGTCCAAACTGTCCAAGGGGTGCCGGAGTTGACTTTTTGTTTATGGGGAATTGAGCTTTGACTCATGCATGGTTGTGAAGTGCTCGTCGATACGAGTTCACAGACTAGCGGCACGCTCAAAACGGACATCCGGTTAAAAAGTTATGGACGTTTGAAGTTTACCGGATACCGTATTATTTTAATGTTTTTGGTCGGTGAACAGTGAAATGCCATGTGTCAGATTCTGATTGGTCCACGTGGCATGAACAGTGTCACGCAGGGTTTTTATTTGTTAAAACACTCGGGGAAGAGAGAGAAAGAGAGAGAAGAGAGAGAAAGAGAGAGAGGAGAGAGAAAGAGAGAGAGTCACCGGCCGCCGGCCATTTTCACGTTTTCCGGCCTAGTTACTGTACATGCGCCAGCCAGCCAGATTGCCCACCTCATTTCCGGCAAAACCTCCAAATTTCACGGCGAACGGCCGCCGGACGCGCCCGGATCGGACGTCCGAAGTTTGGCGGCGATTTTTCCCCCTCCACCGCCGGCCACCGCGAATCGGCACTATTCCTCTCCTCAAGTCCGGCCTACCCACCAAAAATCACGGCCATCGGACCACCGACGCGCCGGGATCGGAGCGTTTTCCGGCGAGGGGTCGAAAATCTTCAAACGGTGATTTCTCCGCCGTCCGACCTCCGTTTTGCTCACCGTCGGTCCCGTTGGATTTCTCTCCTCACGATCTACAAATCTGCAAAATTTCACAGCCAACGGCCACCGCCGGAAAATACTGTTCCGGTGACCATTGCCGGTGACCGTGGCGGCCCGCCGGAAAATACTGTTCCGGCGAGCACCCGAAAATTCCGGCCAGCTCCAGTCCGCAGTGTTCGACCTCCTGAACCCAAATCCGACTTCTGTTTCCGCCAATTCGCGACGATTTGGGAGAATTGCGGAGCCGAAACCCGGAAAGCTTCCCGACGAAATTCAAACCCCGTCGGGTACGATCATCGAAAATTAAGACCAGATCTGTGATTAGCATCACTCGAGCTTCGATTCGGTATATACCTCGTAAATTCTAGATATCGTTTGTGTTTTGACCCCCCGGGTACCGGGTATTATTTACCCGAATAAAATATTAATTTATTTGACTGTCTGTGAATTTTGTTCTAGGAGCACCGGTGAGTCGTAGAATTGATTCCGTAGTGGATCATGGGTTAATTGCGTGCTCCAGGTGAGTGACCCACCTTCAAATTAATTTTGGGGAATTTAATTGATGAATATATTATGTGTGAATTAAATATTTGAAATTTAATTTCTATGTGCCAAATATTTATTGGATTTATTGTAGAATTATTTATGAATTTATTGGATTTAAGAAAATGCGAATTCTACAAATTTATGCCGTGTGGAATTATTTTATGGTTTTGAGGATTTTGAAATTGGTATGGTTTTAATGGTAAATTGGGCACGATTTGAATTTCAAATATTTCAAGGAAAATATTTGGTTATGTTGGTGATTTCAATTTTTATAAAATATGCCCATGAAATATTATGAGATTTGATTATGATATTTGGATATTTGAATTGATGGATTTGAAAGTTGGTGGATTTGAAAATCATGGAATTTATGGCATTGATTACAAAGAAATTGTGGGAAAATTCCCGGTTCAAGCGGATGGATTATGCCCGCTATGCTTATGAAAAATGTGAAATTTGTTTTATGATTTAAATTTATGGATTTTATAATTTTTAGATGCACCGTGCACGTACTGGTGTTCTGATTATGTGATATGGTTAGTGTGCACACGGTTGTGATTAGCGCGCAGGTGGGTGTGAGTAGCGCGCGGTTGATATTATGAGGGTGTCCTGTGGATGCCATCGGAGAGGGCGGCCACCCCCCTTTGGCCGGGACACCAGGTTAGCAGCGGCGCTGTGGGACGCCACGCGACCGTATGCCGGTTTCTTTCTATAACCTCCTGTCTGGCGGTACCTTGGGACGCTGGGTACTGTTGGCGCCACTGGTATATAGTGGGTGCATCAAATGATTTTCAGAACTGTGTTTTAAAAATAAAATGTTTGGAAACTGAATTGGAATTAAAAATATAATTGTTACCGCTTCTGGTATTTAATTGATGTCTTGGTTTTCGGGGAATATGGATAAAGGGTTTTGTGTGAAATTGTTTTAAAAGGGGAACCTTTCCAACTGAGAGAATTGTAAGGGTTTTGAGAGAAAATATTATTTCCAAATAATTATTATTTATACTTATTACTGTGATATTATATGGTATAGTAGTAGGGTCGCTCACTGAGATGATTAGCATCTCACACTCTTAAATTCCGTTCCTCTAGGTACCAGGTTGTCGGTGTTCACTCGGAGCGGACTTGATCTTCCTCGCTGTTTTAGTTCGGCAGTACCCTGTTATTCTTTTATTGCAGTTGTAATATTTCTTTCACTCTTGTTGTATTTATTTTGCACTGGATTACTGTATTTATTTTTTTAAGTGCTGCAATTTGTGGAATCGATTTGTAGTACTGTGGGAGGAATAAGGGGATAATTTTAGAAGTGTGTTTTCAGTGCAGGGAATTTTGTGGTAAGTAAATCCCTTAGGGGAGGCTCTGCCGGATTTTCCGTTGGAATGTTCGGTAGGGTTTCCCTGGGATCAGGGCTGTCTAGGGTTCCGGGGAAGGAATTCCGGACGGGTCCTGACAAATAATATAACAAAAAAAGGAATTTAATTACTCAATACACAACAATTAAATAAATAATAAGCATTTGAAAGTAACAATTCACTCCGTTGGAAATGTTCCCCTTTTAAAACATTTTCGCAAAACCCGATTATTCGTACGCCCAGAAATCAAGGAATGTTTAATTTAATAAATAATAATTAAATAACCCAATTATAAATAAAATGTAATAAAACACAGTAAATAATTTTAGAACACTTTAGGGTTTGAAATTTGTATCTGAAAATTTATACTTGACGCACCACACCATATACCAGTGATGCCCTCCGATATCCAGCATCCCGAGCACCGATTGGCGGGGAGGTTAAAGAGAGAAACTTGCATACGGCGCTTCAGCGTCCCGACAGCACCGCTGCTGATGCACAATATATAAGAGTTGCCTGCCCACGGTCCAATGGCAACTCACGGGAGACATATTAACTTGCGTGCTAATCCACATATACAGCCAGAACACCAATACTGTATGAGTGCGTCTAAAACCAATTATTAAATTTTTTATTACCGTACCGATTTTCCAAAAATCACCGTGGGAATTATGCCAGTTTTCAAATTCACCATCCCACATTTTCCTTTAACATTTTCAGTATGAAACCATCGATAACAATATACAAATAATTTTTCTAGTATCACAAAGTCCATCAAATAATATTCCACGGGCATAATTATCAAATTTAAAACCACCAATTTAAACCAATATTTTCCTTGAAATATTTAAACCAATCATGCCCATAAATAATCTTAAAATCCAGATACAATTAATTAATGAAAATACATTTCTCATGCGTAATAAATACAATTAAATTATAATAATAATAATCGAAAATTTCTTAATAACCCAAACTTTCATTTAGCATCAATGGGTATATATATATATATATATAAAATAATATTTTTTGCACAAATATATTTAAATTCCACCACATGACCATATTTCTAAATATCAAATTCACACCGAATAAACATAATTTATCACCCCAAAATAGTTTTAAAGGTGGGTCACTCACCTGGAGCACGCAATTAAACCAAGATCCTCCATGGGATCAATTCCACGACCCATCCGTGCTCCTAAAACAACAATATTACACAACTCAAATAAATTAATATTTTATTCAGGTAAATAATACCCGGTACCCGAGGGGTTAAACACAAACGTTAACCAAAATTGACGAGTAATATACCGAATCGAAGCTCGAGTGACGAGGATTACGAATCCGGTCTTACTTCCCGAAGATCGGACCCGAGCTGGTCGGAATCTCGCCGGAAAGCTTTCGGCCTTTAGAGCCTCGATTCTCCCAAACTGTTGTGAATTGGAGGAAAAAGACATCAGATTTGGATTCAGGGGTCGGAATTAGTGGAGAGGGACCGGCGGTGCAACTGGGTACTTGCCGGAATAGTGAGTTCTCTCGCGAGCCGTCGCGGTCACCGGCAATCGTCGCCGGCGGCGGCGCGTCCGGTGGCCGATGGCTGAGATTTTTGGCGGTTTTATAGATCAAGGGGAGAGGGTTCCAACGGGACCAGCGGTGAGGCAAACAGAGGCCAGACGACGAAGAGATTTGGGTTTGAAAGTTTTCGGTCCCTCACCGGAAAATACTCCGATCCTGGCGCGTCGGAGGTCCGGTAGCCGTGAAATTTGGTGGGCTGGTTGGAAATGAGAAGGTGGTGAGGGGTGGCTGGCACATGTGGCCTAAAAATGGCCGGAAATGGGTCAAACGGCAGTGGCCGGTGGTGGAGGGGAAAAATCGCCGTCGCCGGAAAATGCTCCGATCCGGGCGCGTCGTCGGTCGGTTGGCCATGAGATTTGGGTGGCCGATCAGAATTGAGGAGGTGGAGGCAGTGGGGTGGCACGTGTGGCCCTCCGGTGGCCGGACGATGGCCAACCGGTGGTGGCCGGTGGTTCTCTCTCTCTCTTTCTCTCTCCTCTCTCCTTTCCCTGTCGGCCCTCCTGTTTTGCCAAAATAAAAGCCACCGTGGGTGACACTGTTCACCCACGTGGACCTCTCAGATGTCGACATGTGGCATCACTGTTCACTTAAGCCAGATATAATTAAATATCACGGTATTCGGAAAACTTCACATGTCTATAACTTCTTAACCAGATGTCCAATTTAAGCGTGCCGCTAGTCTATGAACTCGTATCGACCAGCCCTTTGCAACCATACAAAAGTGAAAGCAAAATTCTATAACCATAAAAAGTCAACTCCCGGCACCTTTTGGACAGTTTGCACCTCGACTTGTTTTGCCCATAACTTTCAAACCGCAGCTCCGTTTTCGACGTGCTACTAGTCTACGAACTCATGCCAACGTGTACTTTGTAACGGTACCTCAGTCAACCTAGAATTCTATCCGAGTCAAAAAGTCAACTTTTTGACCCATTGGTCAACGGTCAAAGTCAATGGTCAACGGTCAATCTTGGTCAAAGTTGGAAAATTTCTGTTGTACTTTGGGACGGGGTCAACGGTCAATAAGGAAAGTTATTATTTTTATTTTTACCAAATAATAAAGCTAATTAAGGCAAACTGACCCACGTATATATATATATATATATGTATATGTATAAATTAGTCTTTCATCATAATGTTTTAATAGTTTTTTTTATTAGGACTTTACTTATTAATTTTAGATCTTCAATTATTGAGATTTAAAGATGTAGTTAAGTTTTTATATAAGTTAAATAAAATATTAGAATTTATGCATTTTTAAATCTCAACCTTTAAAGTGATCAAATAACTTATAGATAAAATACTGATAGAAAATACATAGAAACATTCTAATGAGAAACTAACTAATATATATATATATATAAATTTTACTATGCCAATATCCGAGGGAAATTTTATTATGTATATATATGACATTCAATTTTCCTACCAACTTGATATTCTCGATTTATATAAAATAAAGGTTTTCGCAGGGATAGCCGAATGGACATGTCAGGACCCGTCCAAAATTCCTCAACGGAACCCTAGACAAGCCCTGATCCCAGGGAAACCCTACCGAACCCTCTAATGAAAAATCCGGCAGAACCTCCCCTAAGGGTTGGACTTACCACAAATTTCTTGCACTGAAAACGCACTTCTATATTCATCTCTTATTCCTCCCATAATACTACAATTTGATTCCACAAATTTACAGCACTCCAAATGAATAATAGTAAATCAGTGCATAAATAATAACTACATGTCCAATACAGTACACAGAGCATTATACAAATAAATGTGGAATTAATACGATGATAGATAAAGAAGTAATACAAGATGAAGAGGAAAAAGGGAAGAAATGCTTCTTGGAATTTCGGCAATGAACTGAGACATCGAGTTCGCTCCGGACGATCAATGTCTCCCAACCTGGGCCTAGGGGAACGGAATTTAAAAATATGAAATGCCAATCATCTCAGTGAGTGACCCTATCTACTTTACACTTTTAATATTAATAATATAACAAATAAAAGAATTTAATTAATCACTACCGAACAATTAAATGAATAAATAAATAATAAACATTTGAAAGTAATACTTTCTCTTAAAACCCTCACTATTCACTCCGTTGGAAATATTCCCCTTTTAAAACATTTTGCAAAACCCGATTGTTCGTATGCCCAAAAATCAAGGAATCGTTAATTTAATAAATAATAATTAGATAATCCAAATATAAATAAAATGTAATAAAATATAATAAATAATTTTAGAACACTTTAGGGCTTGAAATTTCTATCTGAAAATTTATACTTGACGCACCACACCATATACCAGTGATGCCCTCCGATACCCAGTGTCCCGAGCACCGACTGGCGGGGAGGTTAAAGAGAGAAACTTGCATACGGTCACTTCGGCGTCCCGACAGCGCTGCTGCTGAAACCATCATCCTGGCCACGGAGGGGGACGGCTATGGCCAATATCAAACTTGCCTGCCTTTGGTCCAATGGCAACTCATGGGAGACAAAATAACTTGCGCGCTAATCCACATATACAGCCAGAACACCAATACTGTATGAGTGCGTCTAAAATAAATAACCAAATTTTCCAAAAATTTACTGTGGGAATTATACCATTTTCAAATTCAACCTCCTACATTTTTCTTTAACATTTCCGGTACAAAACCACCAATAACAATATACAAATAATTTTTCTCGTATCACAAAGTCCATCACATAATGCTCCACGGGCATAATTATAAAATTTGAATCCACCAATTTAAACCAATATTTTCCTTGAAATATTTAAAATCAAATCATGCCCAAAAATAATATTAAAACCACAAGAATTTCATATATAATTGAATTCCACAAATCCTCAATACCATAAAATAATTTCCACATTGCATAAATTTATATAATGCATATTTTCTTTAATCAAAATGAATCCACAAATAAATTCCACAATAAATCAATTAATATCAAAATCACAATGCCTTTATATATCAAATTTCCATAAAATCCAAATTTCCATAATTTGTCAAAAATCAAAATATGATTTAATTTATTCAAATATGGGCATCAAAATTTCCACATATAAATCAGCTAAATATTTGACACATAGAATATAAATTTCAAATATTCAATTCACACAAAATATTCACAAATTTAATTCCCCAAATTAATTTGAAGGTGGGTCACTCACCTGGAGCACGCAATTAAACCAAGATCCTCCATGGGATCAATTCCATGATGCATCTGTGCTCCTAAAACAACAATATTATACAACTCAAATAAATTAATATTTTATTCGGGTAAATAATACCCGGTACCTGGGGGTTAAACACAAACGTTAACCAAAATTAACGGGTAATATACCGAATCGAAGCTTGAGTGACGAGGATTACGAATCCGGTCTTACTTCCCGGAGATCGGACCCGAGGTGGCAGGAATCTTGCTGGAAAGATTTAAGCTTTTAGAGCCTCGATTCTCCCAAACCGTCTTGAATTGGAGGAAAAGGACACCGGATTTGGATTCAGGGGGTCGAAATCAGTGGGGAGGGATCGGCGGTGGAACTGAGTACTCTCCGGAACTGGATTTTCCGACGAGCCTCCGCAGTCACCGGCAACCGTCACCGCCGCCGGCACGTCCGGTGGCCGATAGCTGAAATTTTTAGGAGTTTTGTAGATCAAGGGGAGAGGGTTTCAACGGGACCGGCGGTGAGGCAAACGGAGGATGGAGGGTGAAGAGATCTAGGTTTGAAGATTTTCGGTCCCTCACCGGAAAATACTCCTAACCCGACGCGTCAGAGGTCCGGTAACCGTGAAATTTGGTGGGCTAGCCGGAAATGAGGAGGTGGTAAGGGGTGGCTGGTGCTTGTGGCCTGAAAATGGCCGGAAATGGGTCAAACGGCAGTGGCCGGTGGTAGAAGGGAAAAATCGCCGTCGCCGGAAAACGCTCCGATCCCAGCGCTTTACCGGCTGGTTGGCCATGAGATTTGGGTGGCAGGTCGGAATTGAGAAGGCGGAGGCAGTGGGGTGGCGCGTGTGGGGAAAGGGTGACCGAAAAATGGCTAAATGGAGGTGGCCGGTCGTTTCTCTCTCAAGCTCTCTCTCTCTCTCTCTCTCTCTCTTTCTCCTTTCCCCCACCGGCCCGCCCGTTTGTATTGAAAATAGCTAAGCCCTCCGGGCTTTGCTGATCAATCCGAGCGGAGCGAGGGCAGAATAAAAGCCACCGTGGGTGACACTGTTCATCCACGTGGACCTCTCAGATGTCGACACGTGGCATCACTGTTCACTTAAGCCAGATATATTAAAATATTACGGTATTCAAAAAACTTCGCATGTCCATAACTTTTTAACCGTACGTCCAAATTAGGCGTGCTGCTAGTCTGTGGACTCGTATCGATGAGTACTTTACAACCATATAAAAGTCAAAGTAAAATTCTACAACCATAAAAAGTCAACTCCCGGCACCTTTTGCACAATTTGAATCTCGACTTGTTTTGTCCATAACTTTCAAACCGTAGCTCCGTTTTCGACGTGCTACTAGTCTACGAACTCGTGCCAACATGTACTTCGTAACGGTACCTCATTCAACCTAGAATTCCATCCGAGTCAAAAAGTCAACATTTGACCCCTTCAGTCAATGGTCAACTTCGGTCAAAGTTGCAAAATTTCCGTTGTGCTTTGGGACGGGGTGTTACAGACATTTTAATCTGCTATCCCTAATTTAAATATATATATGGAGTAGTTTTACGGTGAAGACCACACCTAAACCAACTTTTTTTGGAAAAAAGCTTTGGTTTTGCTATGTACACATATAAATATATATATATATATATAGAGAAATTCTACGGTGCGGATCGGTCCACATGCAGACCACGGAAAAAGTCGATGCTTTTTGGTGTGGATCGGTTTATATGCGGACCACATCTAAACCGATGCTTTTTGGAAATTCTACGATACTTTTTGGAAAAAAAGCGTCGGCTTTTGCTGTGTATGTGTATACAGCGTACACAGCAAAGCCGATATTTTTTTTCAAAAAGCATCGGCTTAGATATGATCTGTATCTTATAAATTTTTTAAGTATGATCCGTATCGTAAAACTACTCTACATATGTATCTATATATAAACAGAGAGATGCATCCAAGCCAAAAATAAAAAATAAAAATAGAGAGATCCAACTAAATGTTTTAGCAATGGAAGAGAACGATAAATACAACGAGAATTAATGTCTTAAAGGAAAAGAATGTTTTTACCTGTCTTTGCGATGTCAAGCCTACGTGAGCCAAAAAGTATGTGTGAGATAGTTCTTGGCAGTAAATAAGCGAGCTTAACTCTAGCATCACCCAGTGATTTACACTGTCCCCAAGTTAAAGGTGCAGGACCCACAAGGGATATTGGAAAAGGACAGAATCTTGGGTCTAAGTGATATCCAAACCTTTTTTTTTTTTCTTTTAACTTCTAAAATAAGGAGGAATTAATGAAAATTTTATTCAGATGGAAAGTTTATTCTTGATTTTATCAGTAGATCCAACTTATAAATACATAGTTCAATAGTCAAGTGATTTTACTTTTACCAATAACTCAGAAATTGGAGGCATTCACTTATGGTCCTTTTTAGCAATTTTTTTTTTAAATGAAATTGTAAATTTTGATTTTTGTATGTCTAGAATTTAAAAATTTGAAGGGCAGTAATTTTTAAAACAATTTGAAAAAAATGAAAATGGTAAATTTTATAAAGAACTTTTTTTTGGGTAAATATTATTATTACAAGTGAATTTGTAAAAGAAACAAATTTATTTGAACTTTTTCATTTTTTATCCTAATTATAATTAAATTCTATATTTTTGAAAAACTATAATCATATTCATTTAAACCATTATAGACTATAATTATATATTTATTTATTATTTAATTATACAATACTTGTTTTTAACATTCTTTTGTTAAATTAATTGGTAAAAACTAATAGTTAGTCTACTTTGATAGATTAAGAATACTAAAGGAATGTTAATTTTTAATAATGATTTTTTTTAAACATACGATTTAAATATAATTATGGCAAAACTAGGGAATTTAAATAAAAAGTTTCCTTCACTTATTACCCAAAAAAAAAAAAAACTTATTACAAATAAATGATGCCAATTCATATGTACGATTAAATATCTATGGTGGATATTACAAATAAAAATAATATAAACTATTAATAATTTATTATATTTTGTCATAGATTATAAGGACAATGAATAATATCTATACCAGGCTAACATTTGTAATTAACAGTTAAATAACAGAAAGAAAATGTTAATAAAATTTGCCAAAAAACTTGTGTGATTTATCATTTAACAAAAAAAACAACACTTAGAAATTTCATTTAAAAAAAAAAACATTTAGCGAGCTAAAGATGCAAAATGTAACCATTACAATTTTTAATAAGTGCTAGTAATTAAAGTGGATGTGAACTATGAAGATATATATATATATATATATATATATATGTATGTATGCATGTATATAAAGAAAAAAGAACAATAAATAAATATTTTCCATTTTGGACATAAAATTATAAATAATACAAATGCAGAAAACTATCACTATCATCAACAATAAAACTAAAATATTTTTTCTAATTGAAAAGAGTAAATATGGGAAAGTATGAAAGAATTAAAGAAAAAAAAATTAATGTCATAGGGGATAAGTTAGTTAGCGATGATATACTAACGTCTTTTGGAGCGAATGGCAGCTACGTGCAAAATGTTCATGCCGTTCCTTCCTGATAAGAGCAGTTTGGACCATTGTTTAGGATATGCAGGACAACTTGGTGAAAGCATCTATCCACCTCCATGAAAAGAGGAGAGTCTCCTTTGCCATTTACTATGGACGCCAAATCACGGTCTTCTTCAATTAGTAACTTGACAACCTCCAAGTGATTATAGCGAATAGCTTCATGGAGCACTGTTTCTTTCTCATTATTCTCCATGGTCAATAGACTCTTTTTTTGCTCAACATCTGTCGTTCTTGCCATTTCCATTAGAATTCTTAAAATTTCCAGATGCCCTAACTTTGCTGCAATGTGGAGTGGCGTGTTTCCTTCGTAGTTTTGCTAGTAAAGAAACTGCAGCAGATAATCATCTTCTTCAAGTTTCCTTAGCTCCCCAGATTTAGCTGCGATATGAAGTATAGTGTTGTTTTGGCTGCGGAATCTGATGTTGTGCACATTACCAAATAGATTGTGGTCGCTTAGCCCATCAATTGCAGCATTATACAATTCACCATCCATCGCAAGCTACCTTGCTAGATATTTTCGATTCAATCCCAACATTATCCCTTTCTCTCTCTATATATGCATATATATCGCATTTAACCATGATTATGTAAAAGAGTAACCAGCGTTGATCATTTGTATGGTCAAAATATTGACACATGTAAAGTGATTTTAAATCTAGAAAAATTTAATTGAAGCACTTGGTTTTGCAAGTGTAATAGATTGCAAAATCTTATATGATTTGTTATCATGGTACGAATCCGCATGAATAATTAAATATTCAAAGTCAGTTAATATAACGGATTAATAACAAATAAATTCTTTTATATCTATTATATTAACAGGATATAACGATGAACTATGCAAATTATTTGTTTTATTTATTAAAAAAAGCATTTTAATAATTATATTATAGGTAGAAAGTAAACATAGTTTTATGATTATAACTTATTGTTTTAAACAATTTATGCTTATAATTTTATTTTTTTTTAAAAAAAATTCTAATTTTCCAATCTTTAGCTCCTAATAATATTTATTATTTTATATTTATTTAAATATGTTTTAATAGCTAAAATATATATATATATATATATATATTCTTTTTGATAAAATAAATTTTATATATAAATGCGATATAGAGAGAATTAAACCGTGTAAAAGCAGCACTCGTTAATGTAATATTTTCATGGGATATGAAAAACCACTTACACTAATTAATCCAAAAAGACACCAAATCAAGTAAGTAGCATATGGGAGGACTCAAAAAAAAAAAAAAAAAAAAAAGAAAAAAAAAAAGGAGCATATGGGTGGGTGAAAAAAATTTGCAATGCTCATGGGGGCTGCGCGTGCTGTGCGCTCCGCGTAAGCACTAGAAATTTTCTCCACATGGGGAGACGCGTGGATAATTATATCTGATTGGAACAGGTGCATTTTCCTATCCACTTCTACTTTTCTTTTTTTTTTTTTTTTTTTTACTTTTCCTACTTGAAAAAGTAAATTTCTATTTATTTTTATTTTTATATTTTTAAACAAAATTCTGAATCTTATTTCATTAAAAAATAAACAATAAATATTTTTGCATCCTTCTTTTACTAAATAGTTCTAAATAATTTTTTTATTCTTTTTATTTCCTTTCGTTTTTAATTTTTTTAATCTTTTTTTAGTATTATTTTTGTTCATCAGTTTTTAATTTTAGGTTTTCTTATTTTTCCCCTGTCTTTCATTTTTTCGTTTCTTTTTTCTTATCTTTTTTTTTTTTTGATAATTTCTTTTTTCTTATCTTATTAGAAATTTTCTCCACATGGGGAGGCGCGGGATAATTATGTTCGATTGGGACAGGTGCATTTTGTTATCAACGCCTACTAATCTATTTCTCTTTTGACTTTTCCTACAAAACTTCTATTTATTTTTATTTTTATATTTTTAAATAAAATTTTGAATCTTATTTAATTAAAAAGTAAACAATAAATATTTTTTGCGTCCTTGTTTTACTAAATAGTGATAAATATTTTTTTTATTTTTATTCCTTTCATTTTCTTGCTTTTTTAATCTTTTTATCTTCTTTTAGTATTTTTTTATTTTTTTGGCATCAGTTTTTAATTTTAGGTTTTCTTATTTTTGCCCTTATCTCTCATTTTTTCGTTTCTTTTTTCTTATCTTACTCTTACAGCCAATGGCCTGCCGTGAAGGTTGCCCAAGGTCAATGGATCTCAAGTATTTAGTAGCTGTATGAGTGTTAATTTCAAACCCTAAAGAAAATAAAAATGGCTAAAAACAAAATTCAAAAGGTATAAAGAAAAATTTAAAAGATTTTTTTATAATTTTATTTATAAATGAAGTGTGAAGAAAAAGTTTAACAGTGTAAAAAGCAGCACTCGTTGGTGTAACATTTTCTTGCGATATGGAAAAACCCATTTATACTAATTAATCCAAGAAGACACCGGATCAACTATCACATTCACAAAACATATGGAACCCACATGCCGTGTGCTTTGTGCTCCGTGTAAGCACTAGAAATTTTTTCCACACGGGGGATAATTATATCCGATTGGGACAGGAGCATTTTGGTATCTATTCCTACTTTTGTATTTCTCTTTTGACTTTTGCTATCATGAAAATATCTATTTATTTTTATTTTTATATTTTTAAACAAAATTCTCAAACTTACTTCATTAAAAAAAATCAATAATAAATATTTTTGGGTGCTTGTTTTCCTAAATAATTATAAATATATTTTTTTAAATTTTTATTCGTTTCATTTTCTTTCTTTTTCAGTCTTTTTATCTTCTTTTTAGTATTATTTTTTTCATCAGTTTTTAATTTTGGGTTTTCTTATTTTTCCCCTTATCTTTCATTTTTTTCATTTCTTTTTTCTTATCTTTTTTTATTTTTTTATTTGTTTTCATCTTTATTTTTTCCTCTAATTATTTATTTCTTCCCTTTAGATTTGTTTTTTCTCCTCTTTATTTTTTTTTTTTCACTTTTGTTTATTTTTATTGCTTCCTATCCGTTGCATGGATGCTTGAATTGTTTCCTCTTCCTTCTTCTTCTTCTTCTTTTTACTCTTTTCCTTAGCTATATAATAATTATATTGTATGGAAAAAAAATTTCATGCCTAGTACATACAAGTTTAATAATTAATATTTAATAATATAATAAGTTAATTAGATAAAAAAAAAGTTAAAAAATATTAGATAAATGGCTTATCTAATTTAAAAATTAGGCCAACAGAATAACCGCAAGGGCTAATGAAAAGAAGTCTTAACCTAGAGTGCTGCTATTTACACCACCCAAATATCTCTTCCCACTGCAATTTTATATAAAATTACTAAAAACCCTTTTATTTTATTGTTTTTATATTTTAAAATTTTAAAATTCTTTTCTTCTCTAGTTTTTTTTCCAAAAGAGGAATGGATAAATCAGATTCTCAATAGAATCTTTTACAATTTCTGCTGTAAAACTAAGCTATTGAGGTTATAAAGAGAATGGCTAAACAATTTGTTTTAAGAAACATTAATTTCAAACAATTTGTTTTAAGAAACATTAATTTCAAAATAAAAGAAAAATATAAAAGATATTTTAATGAAACTAAACTATCTATGTGCAGCTAAGGAAAACGATACCAGATGGTTGTCTAACAACACTATAACCCCATTGCATCACATACTCATTTGTTCGTTTAGAGAGAAATCGAACGGGTAACAAAATCCTAGAGAAATGAAAAAGAAAATTGGTTAAAAAATCAAAGGGAAAGAAAAAAGTCAAAGGACTTTTAATAATTAACATATAAAATGCACTGGGAATAAATATTTGAGTCGTGTAAATAGCAACTCTCCTTAACCTAATGACTTTCCTAATTTACAGTCGTAATTATCTAGAACCATAGCTTCCCTCAGACCTAAATGGGCTTTTTTTCATCTGCTAACAACAATTTATGGGCTCAGAGTAATTATGGGCCCGTCTGCAAATCTTTTGTTTACTTTCGGTGGATGGACTAAGCCTGTATCATTGTTATATTCAAAATGGACGGATCTACCTTCATATATGAAAATTCGAGTTTCCTTACTCTCTGAAGGAGATGGGCATCAGAGAAATTCTATTGATCTGTTTCGGTTTCTTCAAATCTGATTGCTCCACATAATCAGCACTCCATAAGTATGGTATTCCCTCCTTGCGGTATGAGAACCCCCAATACTTAGGACCATTGCTCCCCCTCACCGCAAGAATAGTGGAGATTGCAGATAAAATTTAATATGGATTATGATCAGGTGCGCTGTCATGATGATATTCCTGGCGGGTATAATTTTATGTCTTAATATGGAGGAGATTACTATTCAACATGATATACAGATAGTCAATATGATAAAATATTGAAGATCATGACCAAGAAGAAAGGGGAAGGTGAATTGCTTGATGAGCAAGTTACTGCTAGTTGAAGAACAACATCATCTAAAACTGCCATTGAAAAGTTGTTGAAAGTAACTAGTGGAATTAGATTCGTTAATGCTGATCATGAGAAGAAATTGGGAAGGTGTTGTATATTTTGATTACTTAAAAGTATAAAATCAGAACGATGGTGATTCCCAATAGTTTGATTACTTACATCTTAACCGGAGACCTAATGCATAAACGTTTTCCAAAATCTAAGCTTGCATAAAATTCCTAATGCTCCGGACTCTTTGATCATAGCAATGAAGAATCTATAATGTCTCTTTGACTATAATTCTATGAACTAAAAATAGGATTGGTCAATGCACCAGATAGAAACCTCTTACATGTTCCTAACCATTCAAATAACAAAAAGAAAGAAATAAGTAATAAACAAAAACAATCATATCTAGTGACAATAATATATCTTAATTTCAACAACCCCTCTAGCTCCTTCACAGCTTTAGTACGATAACATCAATTTTAATTTTAGTACATTTTCCTTTTACTGCATAAATACATTGATAATGTAACTAACTGTCAGGACCCGTCCAAGACCCCTCACTGGAACCCTAGACAAATCCTGATCCCAAGGAAGCACCATCAAACCTTCCAATGGAAAATCAGGCAGCATCTCCCCTAAGGGAAGGACTTACCACAAAATTTACCTGCATAAAAATGCACTCCTATATGGTACTACCATATCCCTCCCACCTTACTACAATAATTTCCACAATGGCAGTCCTTCAATAATAATTTGTATAAAACACACATATATATGCAATAGGAATAATCAACTAAATAAACAACCAAATATATCTTTGATCATTCACGTCCGCCCACACCACCCATTTATTGCCATGCATTTCAAATATCGTGTTACAAAATATACCGATGTGTAATATAGGAAGAAAAGTAAACCAATCATCACATCAACAACAATAATAATATCTTACCTATCCAAAGGCTACCACTTGTCCAAGGACTATTATACTTGCTCAATGGCTATCTTTCTTGCCCGTAGGCTGTGATACTTGTCCGGATATATCATATGCTAATAATAATAATAATAGAAATAATACTAATAATAAAAAAATAATAATAATAATAATAATAATCATAATGAGGATGATAATATTAGTAATAATGAAAATAATTGTAAACATAATTATGATAAATAATAATTGTAATATTAATAACGAGAATAATATGAATAATAATAATGACAATAAAAGTAATTAAGTATAATGCTAGAAAATCAGGTTATGAATAGATAGAATAGTACGAGGTCAAATAATATTTTAAAAATTCAAAATATATTCTGAAATATACACTTGTATCAAGGGTACAAACGATACCCTCCAACATGCAATGTAATCCATGATTCCAGCTGTCGCCGGCACCCTGCTACTAATATAGTCTGGGATGGTTGTCTATATTAGCCATCCAATCTCCTGGACTCGTAGGCAACATAGTTACGAGACTAGTTCTTCATTGACCACATCGGATCGCCATACCCGTACGATGTGATACATACAAATATAATATATATATATATATATACAAAAGATACTTGATGCACATACTATATACCAGTCGTGTCCTACGGTGTCCAATGTCCAAAAGCACCGTCTGACAGAAAGGTTAAAAAAAGAAACCGACATACGGTTGCATGGCGTCCCACTGCGCCGCTGCTAACAAGTGTCCTGGCCATGGAAGGGGATGACTGGTGCTTATTGTGTATTATATCCTGCCTACCCTCAGTCTGATGGCAACCACAGGAGAACCCTATAAATCAACCTACATGCTAATCACATCCATATCCACCTGCACGCTAATCACATCCACAACTACAGAACACGGGTACGTGTATGATGCATCTAAAAACTATAAATTTTTATAATACTATTAAAATAATGAATTTTGATAAAATAAGATAAAATCAAATTTATGAATAATAAATTAAGTAATTAATTCATGCATAAATATATTTTTTTGGAAATACTAAATTTTAAATAAATATTTTTCTTCAAATCCATGAAATCAATTTTCACCAAAACAATATAAAAATTCTTACATAATTTAAATCACATAAAAATAAGACATTTAAATCAAATAACAATTACTCTTAAAATTTAAAACATATATAATATTCTTCAAAATTTTGAATGATATATAAAATATAATATGTGTGAACATCTTTATGTACTAAGTATATATATATATATATGTATATATATATTCACACACACACACACGCACATACATATATATATATATATATATATATGTCTCATGTATGTGTGCATGCATATATATAAACTTAAGAAGTTAAAGTTGGGCATTATGATCACATAACTATAGTACACAGTATACAAGCATTTCAAATGTTCCAATTACTCACCCAACTCAAATGCCAACCAAAGCTTCCTGGCACCCATACAACATTTTCGTTCGTGAACCTTTAATTGAGTGTACATATATATATATATATATACATACATATAGAGTACAACAACTACTCCATATGGTGATCTTACTATATATACCCCAACTTAAGCTTTTACTAATTCGGCACCACTAACAACAAGTATCCCCATAAATACAAAGGAACTTAACATTACCCTTCTAAAGAGCTGCCGACTATCACTTCCATAAGACAAGCAACAACTAAACATGATAAAACAGAGGACAAAGAAAATCTCTCTTGAGCATTATAAACCAGTAGCATATATATATAATATATATATATACATATAGGAACCTTGCTCATTTATAAACTCAAAACCCTCTAAAATTTAAACCACCTTAGCATTGTGAATTCTAAAACATGTCAAAACCTCATATTGGTATACACACGCACACATATATATGTTTACGTATACATATATTTATAATTTATTCAAATTTCACCACAATTATGATATTACTCCAGAAATAACAGAATTCTAAATACCCACAAACAATTGACATATTATATATCAAATAGAAGCTTGAGAGACATAGATTACCAATATTTAAATTAACTTAGCTTAACTCGTCGGCGGTGGTCGGAATTTCTGTCAAAAAATGCTGTCAAGTGTGTCCTCTTGTTGCGCCACAAACGAGCTCGAACTGAGCTACACGGGGATAACCATTGTCTTTGGAAGGTTCAGATTAGTGAGAGAGGACCAGAAGTTGATCGGAAACGACCAAAATCCGACACATTGAATGGAAGCTAGCTGCCGGCTTTTATGGTGTTTTCCGGCTCGTCTCCCACCATCTCGGTGAACAGCGAGTGCCATGGAATTGCTAGCGTGATGGGTCGTTAGCTGGCCATGGCGGTGATGCTCAGTCCTGCCGGAATTGATGACAGCACAAGGAGGAGAATGACTAGCGGGGAGGAAGAGAGGGAGAGCTCGAGAGAGTTCTAGAAAGAAGAAGAAGAAAAGGAAGAAGAAGGAAGGAGAAGAGGGGCCCGTGGGTGTTTTTCCCACGTGGGGGAGAAGAAAACAAAAAGAAAATAAATAAATAAAATAATATTAAAACAATAATATAATATAAAATAATAAAATAATAATAATAAAATAATGTAATATTTAATTGGGTGAAATGTGCATTTTCTTGTCGTAACACATGGCACCCTTTATAATGTTACATGTGATATCGCTGTTCACACACACACATACTGATAAATAGTAACAACTGTCTCGGAAAAACTTCACAGGTTCATAACTTTCTAACCATATGTCCAGATCGGATGTACTGCTAGTCTACAAACTCGTATCGATGAATACTTCACAATCATATATAAGTCAAAGCTCAATTTTATAATAATAAAAAGTCAACTTCGACACCTTCGGACAGTTCGGACCTCAATTTGTTTTACTTATAACTTTCAAACCGTATCTCCATTTTTTATGTGCTACTAGTCTACGGACTCGGGTCAATACGTACTTTGCAATAGTGCTTTGGTCAACCTAGAATTCTTACCGAGTCAAAAAGTCAAAGTTTGACTATTCTCGGTCAATGACGGTCAACTTCGATCAACTTGAGAAATTTTCGATGTATTTCGAGACGGGATGTTACACTAACATCAAGCTACCATGACATAAAGCACACATCATTAAGGCAAGATAACCAGTTGTTAAGCTGGTTGTCAAAATCATTGCAAAACAATAGATTAATATTTTTCCAAATGCTGCCCATGACATAGATTGGATGAGAATGGAGATAATGGACAAGAAAAATCCAAGTAAATCACAGACGATGGAAAAATGTGAATTGTGTTTTTCCCCTTCACGTAATAGATATGTCTTCATTGCTGTTTGCTAGGCTTACAACATCATATCTGAAGTGGGCTGGTAGTTTATATTTTGTTAAAACATCTAATGTCAAATGCTTACTAAGATATAATAAGCTCGACATCAGAATTCAAATTGAATGCTGGACTTGAAGTTAGAAGTTGACTTTTAGAATTACTATGAAAATAACAATTTATTCAATCAAGGTTTTATATCATTTTTCTGATTCAATATATTTGAAGAAATCCATATTATGCTTCCAAATCACCCCATGAATTCTATCTTTTTGGTCTAGTATTATTTTATTTAATTTTTGGTCTACTAAAAATATTTTTACTAGAAAAAAATTTCCAATTTTAGTTTTATTTGTGTTTTCGTCTAATTTTTATTTTTGTAATTTTGTTCTAATTTTTTAATGGTTTAGGTGTAAAAAAAATATTATTAATTTTTGGTCTAATAAAAAAATTTTTATTAGAAGAAATTTCCAATTTTATTTTTATTTTTTGGCTAATTTTAGGTCCAAAATATTTAATTTCTTTGAAATTTAGTTGAAATAAAATAGGAATGGATAAAAATTTTCAAATAGATTACCACATATATAAAATGAAAAAAATAAAAAAAAATTATTTTTTTCAACATTTTAAAAAAAATTTAACTAAAAAATAAATTATGACATCAGTATACTGACATCATCTAACAGTAAAACTAACACAGTTAATTAATTAGACTGATTTATAACAAATTTGAATTTTGATAGTTAGTTTAAGCAATTTCAAATTTCAAAGTTTGATTCACATAATTCTGAAACTTTAAGTACTAATAAACAATTAAGCATTTTTCTTTTTTCTTTCTCACATTCTCACAAATGTTACTATTACAGATATTTCTTCAAACTTACACTCCATTCCTTCAAACCAAACCAGTTCTTTCCTTTCATTTTCTCTTGGTACGAACTTATTCTTTCTCTGCTTGCCTTTTACCTTTTCAAAAAATAAAAAGAATCAAAGGAAAAGAATAAGGGTTTTCATTCATTTTCGCTGAACTGAAAGCAGAGAGAATGAGTTTAGATTTCCAAGCAGTTTGAAGCATTAGGATAAAAGTAAGGTTATTCTTTACTTAAGAGTTATTGTAGATAAAACATGGTCAAAAGGGAAGAGCATGGAATCCTAAAATTTGAAATTATTTGAGTTGAACCTTGAAGTTTCAAATTTATTGCGAATTAGTTCAATTGGCTAATAGTCTTAATTTTGTTGGTCATCAGCATGACGTTATGCTAATGTTATACTTTCATTTTCCGCAAAACAATAAAAAAATGGAAAAAAACAAAATTTCTTATTTTTTCATTTTATGTTAATGGGTTTTTACTTAAAAAACTGTATCCAATCCTATTTTATTTAAATTAAAACTACAAAGAAATTAAATATTTTTGGAACTAAAATTAGATCAAAAATAAAAATTTAAACTAAATTTAAAATTTTGGTCTAATAAAAAAGTTTTTATTAGACCAAAATTAAATAAAATAATTTTAATACACCAAAAATTAATAATAAATTTTTATATGCAAACCATAAAAACGTTATTACAAAATAAAAAATAAAAATTAGACCAAAAAAAAAAGAAATTTTAATTGTTATGATTTTTTATCTTGGCTTAGGAAGAAAAGGATGTTAGATCTATTTACACTTACTTGTATATCAGTGGATTCTATAAGGAGCAAATAATCATAAAAAAATTATAAGTAGAATAAGCCATTTTTGCTAAAAAAGATAAGGATCTAAAAATAATAAAAATAAATTACTAAACTAAATAAAGATAAAAATAAATAAAATCAATAGTAATAAATTGATTTTTATTTTTTATATTATACCAAAATAAAAAAAAGCATAAAAATTTATTTTTATTTTTATTCTTTATCTAGTTTTTATTTTTTATGGTTTGGTCGTAAAAATATTATTATAACTTTTTGGTCCAAGATTATTTTATTTAATTTTTAGACTACTGAAAATATTTTTACTATAGCAAAATTACAATTTTAGGATTATTTGTATTTTTTTAATTTTGGTCTAATTTTTTATGGTTTAGGATTAAAAAAAATATTATTAATTTTTGGTCCAATAAAATTATTTTCTTTTAATTTCTAGTCTAAATAAAAAAATTTTGTGTAATAAAATATTTTTATTAGACCAAAAAGTCCAATGTAATTTTTATTTTTAATTTTTGTGTAATTTTAGATCAAGAACATTTAATTTCGTTGGAATTTTAATGTAAATAAAATAGAAATGGATAGAATTTTTCAAATAAATAACCATAAATATAAAATGAAAATATAAGAAATTTATTTTTTTCAAAATTGTTTTAAATATTTTACAGAAAAACAAATTATGATGTCAGTTGCTGACATCAACTGATATCATCTAATGGTAAAATTAATACTGTTAATTAATTAGATTGATTTGTGATAAATTTGAAATTGTAGATTCAATTTAAGCAATTTCAAATTTCAAGATTCAATTCACATAATTCTGAAAATTCAAGTACTAATGAGCAAATAACCATTTTTCTTTTTTCTTTCTCACATTCTCACTAACGTTATTGTTATAGATCTTCTCTGAACTTTATTTTTTTCAATTTTTTAAAATTTGTTTGCTGAAAAATATATTATGCTGACTCATTTAATAGTAAAATTAACATTGTTAGTTAATTAGACTGGTTTGTAACAGATTTGGAACTACAAGGTTCAATTAAGCAATTCCAAAGTTTAAGGTTCAATTCACATAATTCTAAAACTTCAAGTACTAATCAGCAATTAACCATTTTTCTTTTTTCTTTCTCACATTCTTACTAATGTTATTGTTATAGATCTTTCTACAAGCTTACACTTCATTCCTTGAAACCAAACCACTCCTTTCCTTTCATTTTCTATGACAGTCCAGACCATCCGCATGAGATGTTGTCCTCTTTGGGCCTGAAAAATCCTCTTACAACCAAGCCCTCAAGGTTTTAAAAGGCCTCTCAAGGGAAAGGTATCCACATCCACTTATATGGAGTGTTTCGTTCTCCTTTCCAACCGATGTGGGACTTCACAATCCTTCCCCCTTGAGGTCCAGCATCCTCGCTGGCACACCGATCCCGGTCCAGCTCTGATACCATCTGTGACAGCCCAGATGTAACACCCCGTCCTGAAGGACACCGAAAATTTCTCAAATTTGACCAAAGTTAACCGGGTTTGATCGTCGTTGACCGAAAGGGTCAAAATTTTGACTTTTTGTTTCAGGTGGAATTTTGTGTTGACCAAGGCATCATTTCAAAGTACGTATAATCTCGAGTTCGTAGACTAGTAGCACATCAAAAATGGAGCTACCATTTGAAAGTTACGAGCAAGACAAGTTGAGGTACAAACTGTCCAAGAGGTGTCGAAGTTGACTTTTTGTTCGTGCAAAGTTGTGCTTTGACTCATGCATAGTTGTGAAGTATTCGTCGATAAAAGTTCATAAACTAGTGGCACACCCGATTTGGACATGTGACTTGAAAGTTATGAACATGCAAATTTTTCCAAATACCGTGATATTTTAATATATTTTGACTTGAGTGAGCAGTGTGTGCCATGTGTCGTGTTTTAAATCAATCCCGTGAGTGAACAGTGTCACCCATGGGTGGCTTTTATTTTGGCCAAAACACATGTGGGCCGGAGGGAAAGAGAGAGAAAGAGGCGAGAAGAGAGAGAGAGAGTAGAGACCACCACCACCGACCACTACCGTTGACTGCCGTCTGGTCATTTTCCACCTACACGCGCCATCCCACCTTGACTCCCATCTAAAAACCGGTCAACCAGCCAAAAATCATGGCCAACCGACCACCAACACACCCAGATCGAGACTTTATCCTCCGGCGGCGCTGATTGCTTCAAACCTAGATTTCTCTCCATCCGACCTCCGTTTGCCTCACTGCTGGTCCCATTGAGTCACTCATTCCCTGACCTAGCTTCCCACCAAAAATCACGACCAGTGGCCATCGGACGCACCGTCGGTGGTGATGGGTTCCCGTGACCACGGCGGCTCATCGGGAAATCGACTTTCCGGCGAGTTTCCAGTTGCACCGCCCATCCTTTCCCACTAATTCCGACCCCTTGAACCCAAATCCGATGTCCGCTTTCCGTAATTCTTAAAGGATTGTGAGAATTAATGGTCCAAAATCCAAGAGCTTTCTGACGAGATTCCAGCCACCTTGGATCCGATCTCCGGAAAGTAAGACCAGATTCGTAATCTTCGTTTCACAAGCTTCAATTCGGTATATTACTCGTAAATTTTGGTTGTCGTTTGTGTTCGCTCCCCGGGTACCCATTTGGGAGTTACCCGAGTAAAATATTAAAATAATTAGATTTGTGTATTGTGGATATTTTAGATGCACGTATGGGTAGCGGAGTTGATCCTGCAGAGGATCTCGATTGATACACGTGCTTGAGGTGAGTGACTGTCAAGTCCCACATTGGTTGGAAAGGAGAATGAAGCATGGCTTGTAAGCGTGTGGATACCGTTCCCTTGCAGACGCGTTTTAAACCCTTGAGGGCTAGGTTGTAAGAGGATTCCCTAGGCTTGAGAGGACAATATTTGCATGTGGGTGGTCTGGACTGGGCTGTTACTGTGACCCACCTTCAAAATTATTTTGGGTTGTTAAATTGTATATATTTTGTGTTGATTATATATTTGGAAATTTTATTTCATGTGTTAATTGTTTAGTAAATTTCTAATTGAAATTTTATGCCAAAATTGAAGAAAATTAATCATTTGTGTATTATAAATATTTTGGGTTTTAAGAATTTTCTTGAATTTGAGGTTTAATTTAATAATTATTGAATTTTGTTGTTGGAATATTTTATAATTAGATATTTGAAAAATATGTTTTATGTATTGGATATGAAGAGAATTTCCATCTAAATATATTGCTAATGCATGTTGTTTTAATATATATTTGGGCGCCAAAAATATATTTGGGAATTAAAAGAAATTGTAATTTCAATTTCCTTTTATAATTGTTATGTTTATCATGTGATTTAATTATATTTTGAAGTTTGAGGAATTGAAGGAATATTTATTTTAAATTATTGTTGATTTCATTGATGGATTTGAAATTGATGGAATTTATTATTGATGGATTTATGCTGGTGATATTACAGAAAAATGTGGGAATATGAATTTGAAAAGTGATATAATTCCCACGGTGAGTTTTGAAAAAATTGTTTTTTCTAAAAATAATATGGTTATTTGTTTTAGATGCACTCATACAGTACTGGCATTCTGTACTGTGTATGCGGATGAGCGCGCAAGTTATAATGTCTTCCGTGAGTTGTCATTGGACCGAGGGCAGGCAAGTTTGATATTGGCCATAAGCCGCCCCCCTCCATGGCTCAATTCACGGTTTAAGTAGCGGCGTTGTCGGAACGCCGAAGCGACCGTATGCAAGTTTCTCTCTTTAACCTCCTGTCGGATGGTGTTCGAGACGCTAGCTATCGTAGGGCATCACTGTTATATAGTGTGGTGTGTCAAGTATTATTTTTCAGATAGAAATTTCAAATCTTAAAGTTTTAAATCAGCATTTAAATTAAATGTATTTAATTTTTTTATCACCTATTTACAACTGGTATTTTCTAAAATGTATTTATTCATATTTTTATCAATTATTTTAAATTGGTATTTTAGAATTTTATTTTACCATGTTGATATTATTTATTTAAATTTTGAGATTTTAACATGAATTTTATTGTATTCTTTTATCTATTTTAAATTGAGGTTTAAAATCTATTAAAATGCTTACTTGATTATTTCATTGATTTAAATAATAAATTTTATAATTTATATACTGAGTTTATTTTTGTTTTATGCTAAATTTCTTTAATACAAGTTTACTTACGATTTTATTTATTTTATCTAGTGATGTTTATTCTAAATTTAATTATCGAATTTTTAAAATGTTTTCAATATATATATATTGAGTTCTAATTAATATTTGTATTTATGTGCATTCTAAATTATTGCATTCCGTTTAATTTGATATTTCCTTGATTATTTTTTTTGTAAATTTTATTGTGATTTTGCTTATTTTATTTATGACATTTTGTGTACAATTTAATAATTGTTATTAAAATTATTCTTGTTTCTTATTATACATTCTAGATCTTTGATTTAATATATTTTATTTATAATTTATTTAATTAATTATTCCTTGATTTTTGGGACATAAAACATTGGGTTTCGCGAAAATATTTTAAAAAGGAAAACTTTTCCAATGGAGTGAATGGTGAGGGTTTTGAGAGAAAATATTATTTTCAATTAATTATTATTTGTTTATTTATTTATTCTTAATTAATCAAGTGTACTATAATTATTATTACTATTATAATTGTATAGTAGATAGGGTCACTCATTGAGATGATTAGCATATCATATTTTTAAATTCCGTTCCCCTACGCCCAGGTTGGGAGACGTTGATCTTCCGGGACGAGCCCGACGTCTCAATTCATTGCCGAAAGTCCAAGAAGCATTTCCTCCCTTTTTCCTCTCCATCTTGTATTGCTTCATCTGTCATTGTATTAATTTCATATTTGTTTGTATAATACTCTGTATACAAATTGGACAGATATTTGTTTAATTGCTTATTGATTCCCTGTTATTATTTTGGAGTACTGTAAATTTGTGGAAACAAATTGAAGTAAGGTGGGAAGAATAAGGAGATGTTTCTAGAAGTGTTTTTCATGCAGAAAAATTTTGTGGGAAGTCCAACCCTTTAGGAGGTTCTGCCGGATTTTTCATTGGAGGGTCCGGTAGAGTTTCCCTAGGATCAGGGCTTGTCTAGAGTTTCGGTGAGGAATTTTGGACGGGTCCTGACACCAGACCATTCGCATGAAATATTGTCCTCTTTGGGCCTGGAGAATCCTCTTACAACCCAGCCCTCAAGGTTTTAAAAGACCTCTCAAAGGAAAGGTATCCACACCCACTTATATGGAATGTTTCGTTTCCCTTTCCAACCGTTGTGGGACTTCACATTTTCTCTTTCTACAAACTTATTTTTTCTCTGCTTCCCTTTTACTTTTTCAAGAAATAGAAGAATCAAAGGAAAATAATAAGTGCTTTCATGCATTTTCACTGAACTAAAAGTAGAGAGTATGAATTCAGATTTCCAAGCAATTTGAAGCTTTAGGATAAAAGTAAGGTTATTCTTAATCTTGGGGGTATTGCAAATAAAACATGGCGAAAGGAGAAGCACATGGTTGCCAAGGTTAGTGCATTTGGGCCCACCCTTCTCTTTTCCTTACGAAACGAATTCACATCCTGTTCTTAATAGGCGGCTGTGATGCAACGAAAAATTAATATAAGATGAAAAAATAAGAAGTTTATTTTTTCAATTTTTTTTAAATTTTTTTGTTGAAAAATAAATTATAATGTTAGTATGCTAACGTCATCTAACAATAAAATTATTAGTATGCTAACGTCATCTAATAATAAAATTAATATCATTAGTCAATTAGATTGATTTGCAACAAATTTAAAACTGCAGGATCCAATTTAAGTAACTCCAAATATTTGGGTTTGATTTACATAATTTTGAAACTTCAAGTACTAATATGTAATTAACCATTTTTTTTCTTTCTCACATTGTCACTAATGTTATTGTTATAGATCTTTCTCTAAACTTATACTCCATTGCCTGAAACCAAACCACTTTTTTCCTTTCATTTTCTCTTTTTACAAACTTATTCTTTCTCTGCTTGCCTTTTATCCTTTTAAGAAAGAGAAAGACTCAAATAATAAGAGTTTTCATTCATTTTCATTTAACTAAAAGCCGAGAGATTGAGTTTAGATTTCCAAGCAACTTGAAGCTTTAGGATAAAAGTAGGGTTATTCTTTAATCCTGGGGGTACTGCAAATAAAACATGGTGAAAAGGAAAGAACATGGTTGCCAAGGTTAATGCATTTGGCCCCACCCTTCCCTTTTCTTTGAGAAAAGAATTTGTACTAATGACGCAATGAAAAAATAAGAAAATTATTTTTTAAATTTTTTGCTGAAAAACTAATTATCATGCTGACTTCATCTAATGGTAAAATTAAAACCGTTAATTAATTAGATTGATTGGCCATAAATTTGAAACTGCAAGGTTTAATTTAAACAATTCCAAATTTTGCAAGGTTCAATTTAAACAATTCCAAATTTCAAGGTTCGATTCGCATAATTCTGAAATTTCAAATTCTAATTAACAATTAACCATGTTTCTTTTTGTCTTTCTCACTTTCTCACTAACGTCATTTACCATTCTTGCACAATGATTGTGAAAACCAGTTTAACGTGTGCTTCACTTTCTTTTATGTTTTTGTGCTTTTAAGCAAGGTATAAAGGTAGTACTCTCCCCTGGACAAGCACAAAGTTTTTTTTAATATTCCATCCATGGCCACCGTTATGATAACTTCAATGTTGGTTACATTTTCAAAGTGTTTTTGTAATAAAGGAAACATGTATAAAAAATCGATATTATTGTACTAAAATTGTGAAGAAAACATGAAGGAGCCAAAGGGCCTGTTGAAATTAAGATATTATTGTTACTAAAATTGATTGGTATTCTTTATATTATTTCTTTCTTTTTGTTATTTGGATGATTTGGAACATGTTAGAGGTTCATATCCAGTGCCACATGATCGTATTGATTATTTCATAGAGTTATTATCTGTGTAATCTTAGATTTGGAAATCTAATATGTATTTATTCGGACCATGGTCAAGATGTATGTTATCTAAAGATTACACATTGCCATGCTCTATTTTTTAATAAACAGAGCAACTTTTTACACATTGCAATGCTCCTTTTTTTTTTTTTTAAAGAGAGAGAAAGAGAGAGAGAGAGAGAAAGCTAACTTTCCCTAATAATAGGAATCTGCTTAGATATAAACAGAGTGCTTGTCTCCTTACGAAGATAATACTAATTGTGTAGGAATTTTAAAATCGATCAGGCCAACGCTGGCCGATATGTGAAGTTTCTATTGTCTTATTTGAACTCATTCCTTAATTCATTAGCTTTAGAATGAACAGTTTTTGAAGTAAGACAAACTCCATCCTTCAAGTTGCTAGGTAATTGTATAGTTGATGAGATTTCTTTCCTTTCTCTAATATTTTTCTTCTGAGCATTGTTACCATAGTACCATCACTTACGGTGGTAAATCAATTTATTGTCGCTAATTAGATAGCTACGAATCATCGGAATAATATTATACTATAGCAAAAAGTATTAAATTAAATTTAGTTTAATTTAATATAATGAAGATCCCAATTAATAAATCCTGGCTAAATTAGTTTAAAGAACATGGTAAGCCTGCAGTACGAATGTCTGTTCCTCCTCTAAAACATTGTCCATCAGCATGTGCGCCCGTCCATGTCATTCTTCGACAAGATTGACAAAGACAGTAGTAATCTTTTTTTTTTTTTCAATAATTTAAGCTACAAAAACGCAGTAGCGACTAGACTGCCCCTTCAGGAGCAAAGCAACAATAGTAAATCTTTTATATTTGTGGGATGACCAATTATTTGTGTGTATGAGTGTTATTTTACGCAACAATATAATTAAGCAAATCTTGTACTCTATAAAAGTAAAGAGACAGAGCAGTAGCATTAGATATCCAAAACAAGAAATAAGTTCTAGAAATGAATGTTGAGTTGTTTAACGCTGCTCTTGATGGAAAGGAATTATTGGAGGAACTGGGAAGTGCGGTTCAAATCAGCTGGTGACATGGGGTTAAAATACCAACATTCTTCATATAGCAGCAAAAATATGGGAATCTTCAGACTGCAGAGGGTGATGATCATCTTGGGCTTTGTTTTCTTAATAATCAAAACCAGAAAGGAACACTACGCTTCATATTGCAGCAAAATCAGGGCATGTGGAAATGGCGAGAAATATTCTAGTGGTTAGAGCAGGAAGGATGGATAATGTACAGCAAAACATGAAGCTATATAGCGAGCATGAATAACATTGAGGAAGATACAGCGCTCCATGAAGCTGTTTGTCATAATCGATTCGAGGTTGTTGTAACACCCCGTCGCGAAGTACACCGAAAATTTCTCAAATTTGACCAAGGTTGACCGGGTTTGACAGTCGTTGACCGAGAAGGCGTCAAATGTTGAATTTTTGCTCCCAATGGAATTTTACATTGACCGAGGTACTGTTAAAAAATACATGTTGTCACGAGTTCATAGACTAGTAGCACGTCGAAAACGGAGCTACGGTTTGAAAGTTATGAGCAAAACAAATTGACATCCAAACTGTTAAAGGGGTGACTGAGTTGACTTTTTGTTCATGCAAAGTTGAGCTTTGACTCGTGCATGGTGGTGAAGTACTCGTCGATACGAGTTCATAGACTAGCTGTACGCCCGATTTGGACATGTGGTTTGAAAGTTATGAACCTGTAGAATTTTTCAAATACAGTATTATTTTAATATTATTTTTAAATATGTGAATAGTATGCCACGTGTGACTTAATAAAAGGTGCCATGTGTCATAATTGTGAGATACCACATGTCAACTATGATTAAATACTATATTATTTTATTATTATTTTATACAATAATATTATTTTAATATTATTTAATTATTTTCTTTTATTTTCTATTTCTTTCCTTTTCTTTTTTTTTTTTTCTTCTTTTTTCCTTCCCCCACGTGGGAAAAAGACCCCAGCCCCCCCAAACCTTCTTCTTCTTTCTTCTCCTTCCTTTTCCTCCTTTCGGGTCTTTGCCGTTTTTCAGTTTCTGGTCGCCGGACGGCCACACACGCCGGCCAAGGAAGGAGCCCAGTCCCCAGCGATGCCGACCTCCAAATTTCCCGACCAGACACTGCCGGACGTGCCCAAATCGGGCCGATGAAGTCGGCGGCGGTGGGTTGAGTTTTTCAGGGGATTCTCGCCATTTCCGGCCAACCTAGTCCGGTCTTCCACTCCTTACCCCCTATTTTGGGTCCTCTGAGTTCAAATATGATTTCCAATTGCTTAAATTCAAAATAGTTTGTGAGTTATGAGGAGGTGAAGTTCGACCAGTACTTCTCGGGCAAATTCCGACCATCACCGGCGGAATTGGGGTCAATGGAGGCCGGTAATGCGATTCTCGTTTCACAAGCTTCGATTCGGTATATTACTCGTGAATTATGGTTAACGTTTGTGTTAAACCCCCTCGGTACCTGGAATTATTTATCCGAATAAAATATTAATTTATTTGAGTTGTGCAATATTGTTATTTTAGAAGCACGTGTACGTCGTGGAATTGATCCCATGGAGTATCTTGGATTAATTGCGTGCTCGAGGTGAGTGACCCATCTTCAAATTTAGTTTCGGGTGTTAAATTATATTTATTTTATGATAATTAAATGTTTGGATTTAATATTTATGTGTTAAATATTTAGCAAAATTATATTTGAAATTTTGATGGCACAATTTGAATAAATTGAAATGTATATGTGAATTAAATCATATATGATTTTTGACAAATTATGGAAATTTAGATTTGATGGAAATTTGATATTTAAAGGAATTGTGATTTTAATATTAATTGATTTATAGTGGAATTTATTTGTGAATTTATTTTGATTAATAAAAAAAATACATTTATATAAATTTATGCATTGTGGAAATTATTTTATGGTACTGAGGATTTGTGGAATTAAATTATATATGTTGATATAATGGATTTTGAGGATTGGAGAAAAAATATTGTTTTAAAACATTATTTTTCAAAAATATTTATGCCATTGGAAAATTGTATATTTGAGTTGATGGAAATGAAAGTTGATAGATTTAAAAATTGTATAATTGTATCGATGGATTTTGTGATATGAGAAAAATTATATATATTATCGAAGTATTTATGCTGGTGATACTAAAGAAAAAAATATGGGATGTGAATTTGAAAAGTGATATAATTTTCACGGTGAATTTTGGAAAATTGGTATTTTAATAATAAATTTAATAATTGGTTTTAGGCGCACTCATACAGTACTGGTGTTCTGTACTGTATATGTGGATGAGCGCGCAAGTTATAATGTCTCCCATGAGTTGCCATCGGACCTAGGGCAGGCAAGTTTGATATTGGCCATAAGCCGCCCCCCTCCATGGCCGGGATGACGGTTTAAGCAACGGCACTATCGGGAAGCCGAAGCGACCATATGCAAGTTTCTCTTTTTAATCTCCCGCCAGATGGTGCTCGGGACGCTGGGTATCATAGGGCATTACTGGTATATAGTGTGGTGCGTCAAGTATTATTTTTCTAATATAATTTTCAAATCCTAAAGTTTTAAAGCAGTATTTAAATTAGAATGTATTTAATGTTGTTTTTATTATTTATTTCAATTGGAGAATTTAATACAAATTTTATGGGATTTTATTATGTTTTTAATTACTTATTTATATTAATGTTTTAACAATGCATTTTATCTTGATTTTACTATTTACATTGATTTGATGATTTTAAAGAGATCTTACTATGTTTTTACCAATTATTTTAAATGAAGGTTTTAATTTGATTTAATTTTCCCTTTGCTTAATTCTTCAATAAAATGATTTATTTTAATTAAACAATTATTTCATGAATTGTCTTAATGTAAGTTTCATGAATATTTTTGTATTATTTGTTTATGACATTTATTAATCATTTAGTAATTGTTACGAAATTATTTTTTATTTCTATTCCTATTTTATTTTCATTATAAATTTTGGATGCTTTATTTATTATATTTTATTTGATATTTAGTTAACTAATTGTTTCCTTGGTTTTTGGAGAATACAAATAATGGATTTTGCGAAAATGTTTTAAAAGGGAAACTTTTCCAACGGAGTGAATGGTGAGGGTTTTGAGAGAAAATATTATTTTCAATTAATTATTATTTACTTATTATTTATTCTTAATTAATCAAATGTACTATAATTATCGTGGCTTTATAATTATACAGTAAATAAGGTTACTCACTGAGATGATTAGCATCTCATATTTCTAAATTCCGTTCCCCTAGGTACAAAGTTTGGGAGACGTTGATCGTCCGGGGCGAGCCCGACGTCTCAGTCCATTGCCGAAAGCCCAAGAAGCATTTCTTTCCTTTTTCTTCTTCATCTTATATTGCTTCCTTATCTGATATTGAATAAATTTTATATTTACTTGTATAATGCTCTGTATACTGTATTGGACACATTTTATTAAATACTGCATTAATTCTCTGTTATTATTTTGAAATGCTGCAAATTTGTGGAATTAAATTGTAGTAAGATGGGAGGAATAAGGTGGTGGTTATAAAAGTGTGATTTCAGTGCAAGAAATTTGTGATAAGTCCAACCCTTAGGGGAGGTTCTGCTGAATTTTCCACTGGAAGGTTCGGTAGGGTTTCCCTGAGATCAGGGCTTGTCTAGGGTTCCGGTGAGGAATTTTGGATGGGTCCTGATAGTTGTCAAGTTGCTTATTAACGAATATCCAAATTTGGCATCTCTTCTCAACAGATCCGGTGAATCTCCTCTTTTCATGGCTGTTGATAGAGGCTTTTGTGAAGTCACTAAGCTTATATTAAACACAGTTGCAGCTGCTGCTGCCACTTCAAACTGCTCTTATGAAGTGAGGAACGGCATGAACGTCGTCCACGCTACCACAATTCGAAGTATGTACTATATACTACTCCTTCATCACCTGCATATTGTTTTTTCCTATGGCCTTTAGTTATTATATATATATATATATATATATATATATATATCAAGTTTCGTCTCTACTTCTTAATCAACAATAAAAAATAAATTTAAAAAAATAAATATTGCAACAAATTAACAAATATTACAACAATTTAAAAAATAAATAATAATAAGAATAATAAAATATTAAACTTAATTTAGTAAATATGAAATATGTTTGAAACAACTTTTTTTTCCCCAAAAAGAAAAAGTTAAAATTGTTTTTTAAGTAATAAATTAAAAGTAATAGAAAAAAGAAGAAATCGGTACTTGTGCATATTCTATTATTTTGTAAATTGATTTGGAGTACTTGAACAGATTCTTTTGTAAAACTAGATCAGATTTCTTTTTTTATTCTACTTTATAAATCGTGATCAAATTTCATGTAACGATATCTTTTTTTTTTTTTTTTAATATAATTAAATATGAGTTGGATATATACAAAGATATATTAGATGTCTTATTTTGGTAATTCCCCTTCATAATATTTCTCTTTTCTTATGAAGATTTTGCAAGTGAAATACCTCATGAATCTTTAAGAATGTTGATGGAAAAAGCTGATGACTTTGGGTGGACAACTGTTCACTATGTTGCAGGTGTAGGTAATAGGGAACTTGTTTAACAATTTCTAAATGAGAATCATTCCCTTGCTTACACAACGAACAAAGAAGGTATGTCTGCCCTTCACATTTTAGCACAGAAAGGACATGTTCAAGTAGTTACTAGTTAGGTCATTGGATGTCCAGACACTTGTGAGTTATTGGTTTACAATCTTTGGACAGCTCTTCATGTTGCTGTGGAAAGCAGGAATGAAGCTGTGGTGAAATTTTTACAGGAATCATTGGCATTTCAAGATCTTATAAACGAGAAAGATCTTAAAGTAAATACTGCTCTGCATCTAGCTGCTACCTCTGCTAAAGGTCAAGGACAAATGACTCAAATATTGACAGATGGGCTAGAAACAACGACGGAATGTATTTTCTGACATTATCCTGACAAATAAGAAGCTAGAGGGGATTGACATTGCACGTCTTCTGTACCACATGCCAACTATTAAAATATGTTTGTCTTGCATCTCCATCATGACATATATACTTTCTACTGCTCATAAGCATGCATATATATATATATATATATATTTTCCCCTGGATGATAGTGCCCAGGAGTTTGTGCAAACGACACACATATCTTGTGTTGGATAAGCGTTGAAATGATTTTAACGCGTATCTAACACAAGATACATATGTTGCTGCTCAACATAGCATAAATTTTGTCAGCCTGGATAAAATTACTGTCTATATACATATATATATATATATATATTCGTTTATTTTTCAGTTTGTGTTTATTTAATAAAACAAATACTGTATTCATGTGATTAATATTTTGTACTTGAAATGCCTAGGATATTTTATTTGTATGAGTGGCGTTATAATACATGAAATTACTATTGATTAAAAACCTAACAAATATTTATTATTATTTGAAATTAATTTTGAAGATCTTTTATGAGAAAAAATAAATAAATTTGAAGTTATGATACGGTAACTATTAAGGCGAATTTATTTATTTATCCAATTTTTTAATTACAGCATGTAAATTGTTTATGTTACTAAATGTGTATTCTAACTTATGATCAAGCAAATTTTAATATATATATATATATACACACACACTACTAGCTTGTACTGTAATTTAGTTAAATTTACAATAAAATGAATACAGTAAACAATAATCATGTAGGATTTGGAGAAAGAGATTGCTTCCCTTAGTTTGGAACAAAGGTGGATAAGCGAAGGTGAACTCCAAAAGACAAAGCAAAAGCAGCAGGATGATCCAGCTTAAAACCGAAAATATTTTAAGGCTTTGCTGTTCAGGGCTGGAAAAAGAGCATCCTAAGGTTTCTGGTTCTCGACTTGCTCGATTCTGATTTATTTTGTTGGTACAGTTAGTGGAAGGCAGCCAATAGTATGGATTATCATAATGATCTTTTTAACAGAAGCTTCGCTAATCGTAATGGGGTATACGTTCACTGAAGGCATAAAAGCAGTCCTCCCCCAACCCCTAGTATTCATAATTTCTGGTTCTTTTCTATCATCATTAACACATTCATGAAATTTGTGTTTTATCTTTTCAATCATCTGCATATTCAAATGACAAATTCCAGCTCAAATCGTATGGTGGAAAGTGATAATTACATGTTCTTTTTATGGTAGATGTGCACATGTTCTATAGCAAAACTATATATGTATTTTTGGATGAGAGCCCTACGTGGCTTCTCCCTTTTATTGCAAATAGCGTTGTAGCTTTCCCTACTTTAACATAATCTTCTTAAATGTTTTCCAAGAACAAAAACGGTGCTAGGAGTCGTTTTGGGATAATATTGAAGTTGCTGCCTTGCTGTTGTAATATATTTTTAGTATAATTTTGCATACTTCCTTTGCAATTTTAAAAACTTTCGCATATTTAATTACTCTTTACTATTTTATCTTACGGGCACAAGGTTTTTTTGTTGTTTCTTTCATGGAAATTATCATGGTAACCTGGATTATGGTTACATCTTCAATGTGTTTTTGTAAGGAAGGAGACACGTTCTAAATTTTATATTATTTTCCTTAAACTGTGAAGAAAACATGAAGGAGCCAAAAGAGGTCTTTGACAACTAAATTTGATATTATTTGTTATAAAAATTGATTAGGTTTCTTTACGGATTTATTTCTTTTTTTATTTGGATGATATGAAACATTTAAGAGGTTTCTAGTGCAAATATTAAACATATAATCCTAAACTTTAGATAAGAGAACTTCATGCTTTATGTTTTTAAGGAACGTGTCGAACACGTATGTTATCAAAGAAGTCTTATTACTTGTTTCCTATAGTTTGAGGTTGCTTAATAATTTTTGGATTTTCTTAAATTCTTTTGTAAAGTTTATTTGGGTTCTATATGGTTCAATTCGATGCATGTGAATCATTTCTAATTTTTACAAAAAAAAATAATAGTAATAATTCATACTTTTTCAATTTTTTTTTTGCCATGTGCATTGACCACATAATCCTATATTTTAGTTCGTAGAATTACATAGTCTACCCAATCTTAGAATTGGAAAACTTTTTAGTGCTTTACGACAGTGGTCAAGCTTGTTAATGTAATCAAAAGATTGTATATTGCCAAGCTTTGTTTCTAAACAGAGCAACTTAATTTTCCCAACAGGAATTTTGTTTAGAAATAAACAGAGCATTTTTATCCTAGTCAAGGTAATGTTATTTATCTAGTAATTGAATGAATGATCAGCCAATGCTAGCAGAAGAAACTCTTTATTCAATCATTCTTGAAATTTTAGACTCATTTGAACTCATTACCTAATTCAATAGTCTTATAATAATGAAAAATATTTAATATCTAATTTAATTTAATGAGAAGCAAATTAATCTGATAAATTGTACAAATTAAGAATCATGGTATATATAAATCAATCAATATATTGGCTCTTAAGTTTCATCTGAAATATATATCTTAAATTTCCAAAAAAAAAAAAAAAAACAACTTATGGTGTAATTTAAACACTATGACTTGGTAGACAAGAATAATGATTTTTTTTTTTTTGTGACAATAATGAAATCTATTTAATATATCTTAATATATTAGACCTTGAAATATATATCACATATTTTAATTTGATTTCCATTGATTATTATATTTCAAATGTTGTTATATATAGAATTACCACAAAAAATGTTGTTATAAATAGAGTTAATTGTCTGCTTCAATTTTAACAAAATTTCATTAAAAAATAATTAAAAAAAAAAACACACCTCCAGCAGAGTCAGTCCTCTAACGGGGTTCTTCATTTATATATATTTTTCTACTTTCTGTTGTTTTGACCCCAAAAAATAAAAATAAAAAAATAGAACTTCTTAGCAGTTGTGGATTTCATTTAAGAGAAGAAATTTTTTCCTCTGCTTAAAAAACTTAATTTAGATTTCTTTTATTACTTAAGCAGATAGAAAAAAAAAAAATAGCACTACTTCTGGACCTTTTGTAATTTTTACATTTTTAAAAAAATAAATTAAAATATGTATTTTTTTTTTTTTTTAACTTTTTTAGTATGTGGTAACATAAATTCAAAACTTTTTGATACAAAACTTTTTGATAAGAAGCAACACTTTCAAAAGTCTTGTTAGCTAAGTGTACATTTTGAATATTCTGTAAGTTTCGATTATGTATCATGTATAGATTACAGTATATAAACATTGTAAAGAATCAAGACTCAAGAGCATCAATACAGCGTGTGAAGTATTCATCCATACAATATTACTATTTGTTCCCTCTCTTTTGCATTTACTCAAATATGAATTTCAACGCCTTTGGTATTTTATTTATTAATAAATTTTAATTTTCTTTTTAGAAACTTCGTTTCTTCTTTAATTTTCTTTCCTCACTTCTTTGTTTGTTTGTTTTTTTTTTTTTCTAACTTTTTTTTTTCCAAGATCTTAATTAGAGTTGCTATGAAATTGTAACGATTTTTTTTCCAAACTAGGTACAAAAGTGCGATTTAAAAAAAGAAAAAAAGATCGTTATTAATTAATTAAAATCAAATTGAAGGCAGTGCACTCAACTAATAGTGGGGTTCATTGGAAGTACTTAACAATATCCAGCACAGCTAATACAATACAAACGGAGTTCCAACATTGATATGCAATTTAAATTTAAATATAATGTTTCAACTCCAGAGTCCAAAACGACTTCTGACACTGGTGCGAGGCTCAGATCTTCTAGGTGTTGCGTTTAACCCGGCCAGTGCTAGAGCAAGTAAAAAAACTACGAGGAAGAAGTAAAGAAACACGAAGCGAAGAGTGCTGCCAGTTAGATAGGCGTCCTTCTTGAAGATGTTGTGGTTTTCTGAACGAGGGATGACTGCCGTTATACCTTGGGCGAAAGCAACAACCATCATGACAAGTGAGAACCCTGTAAGATATGCTGCCAAAGCAATTGGGACTAAAGTGACTGCGAATATTTCTTTACATAGCATGAGAATAAAGTTGAGCAACAAGGACACAGTTGATAGAACAAAAGCAAATTCATCCAAACGTAGAAACCGTTTGAATTCTTTACTTCTGTAGAGAACTGGTAGCCCTTGGTCGTTGTAACCACCGGGAATTGCGAAAGCGGCCGCAAAAGTGGCGGCAGCTATGATTGTTGCTACCACTAAATTGAGGTTGGAGAAATCCTTCATCTTCTTTTTCAAATCCTCCTTCTTCTTGTCTAATGATACCATTACCATCTTTTGAAGCGGTTTCCAATCGGCTTCTTCGTTTTCTTCAACATGTGTTTCATCTTTTTTCTTTTCCTTACTCTCTGCTTCATTAGTTTGCTGTTGACAGCCGGCTTCGTCTTCTTCAATTTGTATTTCATCTTTTTTCTTTTTCTTACTCTCTGCTTCATTTGTTTTTATTGTATCCACCTTCTGTTCAGAACGTGGTGGTAAAACACTTTCTATCTCCAAACCCACCATGATATTCAACTGGACCACATGCATGTATGTAATCCATTACACTTTTCAATTTATATCAATTGGCTTGAAAATATTTATTAATGCCAACACATGTCTTTGGATGTATGAAATTAACCAGCACTATAATTGGCTTCAGAAAGGAAGATCAACATATAGGCAAAAAGTACTACAAGACTAAACATATATACATATATATAGATACACTATGATTAAATTATGGGGGTCAAATACATACATAAAACACCTTAACTATATATTGACATTATAAATACGACCCCTTAAACCATAACATTTCTTCTATAAAAAAGGAACCCAAAAAAAAAAAAAAATTTAAATTACATGAATATTAGTATTTTTTTTCAAAAATAAAGAATTATATATAAATCAAAGGATCGAATTGTTCTATGTAATATAGTAGAAACGGACATATATATTTGAAATTTATTATTTGACCATTGCTATGTTTATTCTTTTAACTTTCTTAATCTTATACCTAATAAATATTTTGTTTTGGAAGGTTAATGCTTATCTAATGATGTATTATGTATACCATCAAATATTCTCTACTGTGCATCTGAGTCATATTATATCATATATGCATATTAATTAGATGATGTAAGTCATGCATTCATATATTGTTCTATTTTGCATGTGTGCCAGAAAACTTACAATTTCAGTATCGTGTAGCTCCTTGTTTGATAGGATTATGTCAACAAATGTCTGTTTGTCCTTGTTTGTAGCTCCTTTGTCAATTCTTGAGTCATTTGTAAGAATTCTTAAAATGTGGAAATCTCCTACAGTAGCAGCTACATGCAAAGCTGTATTTCCTTTATTATCTTTCAGGTTTATAAGATCCTGAAATGCCATGGCCTGTTTTAGGAAAAATTTCACCGCCATTTCCTTTCTACTTTCCACCGCAATATGAAGAGCTGTCCGACCGTTGTTATCCAACAACTCACAAACTTCTGGACAACTTTCCATTAGCACTCTAATGACAGAATCATGTCCTTTCTTTGCTGCAATGTGCAGGGCAGACATACCTTCTATGTTCCTAAAGAAAGGAAGTCTCTTCCTATCTTTGTTCAAAAATTGTTTAACAAGCACCTCGTTGCCAATATGTGCTGCATAGTGAAGAGGAGTCCACCCCAAATCATCAGCTTGTTCTAGTGTTAAAGCCTGAACATTTTCCAGAACCAGAAGCCCAAATTCTACATAGGAATCGACAAATTGTAGATTAGGGCTAATTAGTTAAGGAATATATATATTTATATAGCATACGTATTCAAACGCACTTGAGTATCCAACTAACTTACATTGTTTTAATTGAAGGGAGGCTAAATGTTCGATTGAGATCTTCAATTTTTATTTTTGTTTGCAACAGCTAGAGAACTAAAAAATTGTTTAATGGTCAACTGAAAGAGAGATACATATGCATCCCACATTTTGATAATTTTGTATAAAATATAAATAGGTGGTAAAAATGGCAGCCAAAGATTCAATTTTTGCAGCCTCAAAGATACAGAGATGACAGACAAAGAAAAAAATGAAAAAAGGCTTGGGGAACTGCATTTAAATCTGTTTTGGCTGCCTTTGAAATAATAAAAGAAGTATTCACTTATTAGAACGGCAGCCAAACTGGAATTGTTTTCCCATTCTTTTTCCCACAAATTTCTTATATTGCACAAAAGGTGAAAAGAGTTAATTTCATTCACCTTCACAAAAGTCCATTTTAAATACAATTTGATCCCATCTGATTTAAAAATATCAAAAATCTCCTCTCTAAGCCATTATATTCCTTCCTTATTGTTTCATTCACACTACACCAATTAATATCATTTGCACCCCTACCCCTACCATATTTAAAACAAAACTTTAATTTGATTTATTCATCTGATTTAAAAAATATCATAAATCTCTCTTCTGGTTTTAAAAGTCTTTAATTTTCTTTAGTTATTGTTCCATTCACACCTCTTCGATGTCATGTACATCCTTTATAAACGTGCTAGTTGTAAATTTTAGAGTCATAATGATTGAATTGTAACTTGTGGAAACGTTAAGGAGCAAAGATGAAATATAGCCAATTAAAAATCAACGGTTCAATTGAAAGATTTTAGCTTTTGATATAAATAATAAAATTAGAAGTAAAGTGCATTTGATCTTTATAAATCTCTCCATCGTTAAAATGCCCTAACTATTGAACTCTAATAGAATGGCATGATGAAATTTTGATACATTGTGAACATACTGTCCACCTAATTATGTTGAAAACATATTAATATAATAAGTGTTAAGAGTTAAACCACTTGTAGAACTAAATTTTTATTTTTAAATCATTATTTTAAATAACACCCTTAATAATCGATATCACAGTGACTTTACATTAGAGCATATTCGTAATAGAGCATGATTAAGAATAATATCAATATTGTAGTTTAATACGACACTAAGGCAAGCTTTTTTTCTTTTTTTTTTTCTTTTTTCTTGGTAAATACATTACACAAGTTTAGTGAAGCAACTTTTTTTAAATTTTGAACCCAAAAATATTAAATAAACCCCTTTATTAATTATACCATTTTTTTTTTTTAATATTCACCGTAGCAGGTGTTCTGCCCAACTGTTAAGAAGGATTGATTTTTGGTCTTGTAATGACTATTCATGATGATGAGTAATATGGGAAAATAAAAGAACCAAGTGTTTACAAATTTAGTTCAAATATTTCCCTATTTTTTTTTTTTTTAAAATTTAAACCGTTAGGGAGTAGATTTAATATTATATATCAACAAAAAGGAGAAAAATTGAAAGTTTTAGGGAGGATTTCACTTAGAACTAGCTGAGCCTACCACATGGAGATGTATTCATAATAGTTATTACCACGATGCTAAGCCTACAAATACAATGAATAAATTCATAAATACACTAACTCAAAATTTTAAAAGCTTTTGGACTCTATTAACCTTACATATAAGCATGAGAAATATTCGATGTGAAGGCAAATAAGGAGAGTTATTAATTTTTATTTACTCAAATAATAAAGTTAATTAAGGCAAACCCACCTATATGTATATAAATATATATATATATATATATATATCAATAAATCTCTCATAAAGTTTTAATAGATTTTTCATTCGAACTTTACTTATTAATTTTTGAATTTTCAATGGCTAAAACTTAAGAATGTATTTGAGTTTTTATATAAGTTAATTAAAATCAGAACTCATATAAATTCTAAATATATTTTTAAATTTTAACTTTTAAAAAAAAATCAACTAATCTATAAATAAAATGTTTATATAAAATTCAAAAAAAAAAACATTTTAATAAGAAACTAATTAACATATATATCATGTATATAAACTTTACTATGTAAATATCCGCCCAAAATTTGATTATGTGTATATATATATATATATATATATGATATTCAATTTTCCTACGAACTTGATATTCTCGATTTATATAAAATAAAGGTTTTCATGGGGAGAGCCGAGTGGACATTTTAATCTCCTATCCCTAGTATCAATATATACATGAGGGGTGCAACTAAATGTTTGAGCCAAAAAAATAGCAATGGAAGCGAACGATAAATGTAACGAGAATTTATGTCTTGAAGGAAAAGAATGCTTTTTACCTGTCTTTTCGATGTCAAGTCTACGTGAGAGACTTCTTCGCAGTAAATGAGTGAGCATCCTTACACCAAGCAGTGATTCCCACTCTTCCGAAGTTAAAGTTACAGGACCTACAAGGGATATTGGAAGAGAACAGAATCTTTAGTCTAAGTGATATCCAAACTTTTTTTTTTTTTTTTTTTTGGTGCTTCTAAAATGAGGAGAAATGAAAATTTTATTCAGATGGAAAGTTTATTCTTGGTTTTTACTGGATCCAACCTTATACATAGTTCAATAGTTCAGTGGTTTTACTTTTACCAATAAGCTCAGAAATTGGAGGCATTTACATATGATCCTTTTCAGCAAAATTTGATTTTTAAATGAAATTGTAAATTTTGATTTTTGTATGCTTAGAATTTAAAAATGTGAACGGCAATAATTTTAAAAACAATTTGATAAAAATGAAAATGGTAAAATTTATAAAAAACTTATTTTTTTGGTAAATATTATTATTACAAATAAATTTGTAAAAGAAAAAATTATATTTAGACTCTTTCATTTTTTATCCTAATTATAATTAAATTTTATATTTTTGAAAAATTATCGTCATATTCATTTAAACCAATTAATTTAAATAATTAAAGATCATAATTATATTTTTATAATATTATTATTTAATTATAAATTGCTCATTTTTAAATTTTTTTAAATTAATTGGTAAAAACTAATAATTAGTCTACTTTAATATATTTAGAATACTGAAAGAAGATTAATTTTTTAATAATGATTTTTCAAAAATATAAAATTTAAATATAATTATGGCAAAACTAAGGAATTTTAAATGAAAATTTTCCTTTATAACTTATTACAAATAAATGATGACAATTCATACGTACGATTAAATATCTATAGTGGATGCTACAAATAAAAATAATATAAACAATTGATAATTTATTATATGTTGTTATGGATTGTAAGGATGACAATAATATCTACCAGGCTAAAACTTGTAATTAACAATTTTACCCAAAAAAAAAAAAAAGTTAAATAACAGAAAAAAAAAATGTTAACAAAATTTACAAAAAACTTATGTGATTTATCGAGCTAAAGATGCAAGTTGCAAAATGTAACCATTAAAATTTTTAATTAGTGCTATTAATGAAAGTGGATGTGAAATATGTAGATACATATGTATATAGATAATGAAAAAAAGAACAATAAATAAATATTTTCCATTTTGTACATAAAATTATATATAACACGAATGTAGAAAATTATCAAAATTTTCAACAATAAAACTAAAATATATTTTCTAATTAAAAAGAGTAAATATGGGAAAGTATGAACGAATAAAAGAAAAGAAACTAATGCAGAGGGGATCAATTAGTTAGTGATGATAGACTAACGTTTTTTGGAGCGAATGGCGGCTACGTGCAAGACGTTCATGCCGTTCCTTCCTTGATAAGAACAATTTGGAGCATTGCTTAGGATATGCAGGGCAACTTGGTAAAAGCATCTATCCACCGCCATGAAAAGAGGAGAGTCTCCTTCGCCGTTTACTATGGACGCCAAATCAGGGTCTTCTTCAGTTAGTAACTTGACAACCTCGAGGTGATTATGGCGAACAGCTTCATGGAGTGCTGTATCTTTTTCATTATTCTCTGTGGTCAATAGCCTCTTGTTTTGCTCAACATCTATCTTTCTTGCCATTTCCACTAGAATTCTTACAGTCTCCAAATGCCCTAACTTTGCTGCAATGTGAAGTGGAGTGTTTCCTTCATTGTTTTGCTCGTAAAGAAAACGGAGCAGATAATCATCTTCTTCAAGTCGCCTTAGCTTCCCAGATTTAGCCGCTATATGAAGAATAGTGTTGTTTTGGCCGCGGGATCTGATGTTGTCCACATCACCAACCAAATTGTGGTCGCTTAATCCATCAACTGCAGCATTATACAATTCACCATCCATCGGAAGCTATATATTTTTTATCCAATCTCTACTTTATCCCTTTCTCTCCTCTCTCTCTTTCTCTCTCTCTCTCTCTGTCTCTCTCTATATATGTTTATATGTGTGTGTGTGTATATATATATATATATATATGGATTTTACATAGAGAGGACCAGATTCTCTCTATAATGTGAGAATCTAATATTAAACATCATTTTGGAAGGGCTAATTTTGCACTAGCACAATTATTCTTTCACAAAACATGCTTATAGAGTAGATCGGTCTGCACCAGCACAAAATGAACCCTTCCAAAATGATGTTGAACATTAAATTTTCACCTTATGGAGAAAACCAGATCTTCTCTATAACGAAATTAATATATATATATATATACATATAAAATATTTAACCATGATTATGTAAAAGAATAACTAGAGTTGATCATTTGTATGGCCAAAATATTAACACACGTAAGGTTGTGATTTTAAATCTATAAAAATCTAATTGAGGCCTTTTGGCTTTGTAGGTGTAATAGCTTTGCAGGGATAATGGATTGGCAAAATCTTATCCTAAGAAGCCGCATTAATAACTTAATATTCAAATTTAGTTAATATGAATGTTATTGATAATTGGTCAATTTGTTTACATCCGATTATATTAATGAGATATTACGAGTGAGACACATGAATGGTCCATTTTATCCATTGAAAGAGACATTTTAATAATTATACTATAAATAGAAAATAAATCTAGTTTTATGATTATAATTATAATGTTTTACAATTTATGTTTACAATTTCCTTTGTAATTTTCCTATCTTTAGTTTGTAATAATATATTATTATTTTGGGTTTGTTTAAATATATTTTGGTAGCTAAATATATATTGTTTGATAGTTAATGTTTTTTCTTTGTTTGTAATAAAAATAATATAAAATATATGGATCAAACGGGTTAAATGTGTTTATGATTAATCCATATTCATCCAAAAAGCTTAACATTTTAACAAATCATATAATAAATAATCTATTAAATTAATTAATGAATCTGAATATGAATATATTCCCCCAATTAGTTTAATATATATAATTTTTGATTGAGTAAAATTTAACATAAATGCGATAGGATATGAATTCATTTCCACATAAATCGTTGCAAAGTTTAAGGTGTAAGATTCAGGTGGATTTTAACGTGGAAGAATAATTAAATAATAAAAAGAAAGTTTATTATTACTGTGGATCCCTAAAATATATTGCATTTCATAAATTGGTTATAAAACCTTTTGTTATTTATTTATTTTTTTTTTAACAAATTCATCCTCAACCACGGCTGTCCTTATCACCGCCGTCCCTTTTTTTAAAAAAAATTTTGTCCAATTTGGGCGGTTAAACGCACATGTCACTCATGTGGGGTCATTTTAAAGGGTGATGGTGATCTTTTTACGTCTACCTTCTTTTTTATTTTTTTATTTTTTTATTTTTTGATAATTTACATCTACCTTCTTATTTTCTTTACAATTTTATAATTTATGACATTTATAATTTACAATTTTACAATTATTTTGGTAGTTGTGCTCCCTTCTATCACAGACGTATGGGGCCCACATGCGGGCCACAAGCCGCGTGCTGTGCTCCGCGCAAGCAACTAGAAATTTTCTGGACATGGGAAGATGAACAGGTGCAGTTTGGCATTATCTCCTGCTTTTCTATTTCTCTTACGACTTTTCCTACCTTGAAAACTTCTATTTATTATACATAACATAGGAAGGCATATGGAAAAATGGCAAGTATGAATAGGCAGATCGAAAATATATTTATTAATTTTAACTTGACCTTGATTAAACAAAGACCCGACTCCTAAGGAACATATTCATTTAACACATACCTGGTTACCAAAAAATATATTAATTGACGAAAAGGACAACTTTAATATTAAGCACCTCTAATTAGTCTATGAATTTAAATCATGAAAATATAAAAATTTAAAATAATTTATAATGTTTAAACCAAAAAAAAAAAAAAAAAACCATATTGACTTAAACATGAAAAAATAAAAATAAAAATGCTGTTGACCTGTTTCTTATCGGTGGTGATGCCACCAGTCGGTACGTACAATATGATAACTTTCCTTTCTTTGTCGTAGTTAATATGGTAATGTAATTTCCACGGCATTATTTACTTTTTTATATAAGTTATTTTTGGTTTTAAAATTGAACAAATATTTAAATAAATTCAATTACTAATCGTCCTGGTGATTGTGACTATAGGTAATACTTTTTTAAATTTTTTTTAAATGGTATACTAAATAAATATAAAAATGAAATAGTTATTATCTAGGATTAACTATATTTTATGTTATATATATTTTAAATTTTGAGAATATGTTTTTGAAATAGTTATTTTTTATTTTAAAAAATAATTATTTATTTTAAAATTTTAAATTTTTATTTTTTCATTTAAAAAATAAATATCTTTATCATATTTAAAATATATTTAAATTTAAATTATTATCTTAAATTAAAAATACATAAATAAGTACAAGATTTGACTTTCAATTAATTTTTACAAAATTTAATATTTTTAAAAAAATTATAAAGATTAAACATTAAATTTAATTGAATGTAAATAATCAAGTATATCAAATATCTATTCTCTTTTTTTTTTTTTTTTAATCATTGCTACAAATAGATATTTCTATTTTATTTACAATAACTATCTTATATGCCAAACATATTTTTTATTTTATTTTATTATTATTATTTTTTTGTAGAAATAAGCAATAAAACAAATATCATTATCCCAATATATATATATATATACATATATAATTTCTGTTTTTTATCATTAAGATAATCTCCTTTTTCATCATAATTTTTTAAATTTATAAATTTTTAATTATAAATATGAATTACTTATCAACTAATTAATCTTCTCAAATTCCAACGTTTAATACCTATCAAATAACAAGTTGACATAAATAAATAAAAATAATAGGACGTTGTCAACGTACACAGGACAGGGCACGAGAATTGCAAATTGCCAATTAGATATTGTTGTCGCTTGGTGGATACCTGATCAAAAATATTCTTTTTTATTCTTCAACATTATATTACGAGCAACTGTTTTCACTGACAATATGTTTGGTGATATTTACCAAAAAAAAAAAATATATGTTTGGTGATACTCAGATTTTTATCATGGCTACTCGCTGTTACCTACGTAGTTGATTTTCGCTAATAGTTATACATATTTATATATAATATATTGGACTTTTCTGCAAAATTCTTTATCCAAATTCTTTTAAAAAGTTGACTTTGCAAACTTTTTTTTTTTTTTTTGGGGCAGAATACAATACACACATATATACATATTTGTTTAAACATTAAATTTAGATGGGAAATCATGTTTATTGATTTCAACTTGACCTTGAAACAGACATCTGATTAACCAAAGATCCGATATTACCCAAAAAAGGAATAAATAAACAAAGGCCCGATTCCTAAGGAACATATTCGTTAAACACTTAGCTGATTACCAAGGAACAGATTGATTTTTTTGCTACAGTACAGAAACGAAAAGAAAACAAAACATAACATCTGCCTAGACAAGGCAACAAAAAAATACCATTTTTCCAATATATATATATATATAATATCTTTCTTTTTATCATTACAATTATATTCTCTTTTTTGTCTTGAATTTTTAAACTATAATTTTATAATTATAAACATAAATAATTTATCAATTAAATTAATCTCATTTAACCCTAATATTTAATATCTACTAATTAGCAAGTTGGCATAAATAAATAAAAATATTACCATGTTGTCGACGTATACATGGGGCGCGAGAGTTGCAAATTACCAATTAGATGTTGTTGTCGCTTGGCGGATGCCTGATTTAAAAATATTCTTTTTTTATTCTTCAATATTATATTACAAGCAACCGCTTTTACCGTCCATATGTTTGGTAACAGTCAGATTTTCATCATGACTGATCTCTATTAGCTACTTAGTTGATGCCAATATTTTTACATATTTATGCATAATATATTGGACTTTTTCTGCAAATTCTTTATCCAAATTCTTTTAGAGAGTTGACTTAGCATTTTTTTTTTCTAAGAATACAATACATATATATATATATATATATATTTGTTCAGACATCAAGTTCAGATGGCAAATTATACTTTTCAATTTCAACTTGACCTTGAAACAGACATCTGATTAATGAAAGACCTGATTAAAAAAAATATATAAATAAACAAAGACCCGATTGCTAAGGAACATATTCATTAAACACATACCTGATTACCGAGGAACGTTTTGATTTTTTACTACAGTACAGAAACGAAAAGCAAACAAAACATAATAACTGTTGGAAAAATATTATGAAAAATATATGTAAATACATGTAGATCTAATATCTGTAATAAACAAAATACAGAAAATAAATAAAAATAAATTAATTGAACCAATAAGCCCTAGAATTTTATCTGCTTGTTGATAAAATTGGTTTGAGACCTATGTGGTACCACAATGTCCTTAAAATTATTCCTGTCCCACCGGTACAGGTGTTTTTCGATGGTTGTCTCCCATGATATAAGGGATTCTCGAAGCTTTCGGACGCAGTACCATCGAAGTTTTCCTTTCGAATTTCAATGTACCTTTACTTTACCATACTATACAATAAACCTTTTTTACTCTATTTTTTAAGAAACACACGTGAGGAATATTTTTTAAGAAACACACGTGATGAATAAATGAAAGGAATATTTAACATTTTTTTCTCTTTTTTATTATTAAAATATAAAATATTTAATTGAACTTAATTGGTGTTATTTTTTAAAAATAAAAATAGTTAAAGATGATTATTGCAATAAATAATCAATCAAAATTCACCCAAACAAAAAAAAAATCAATTAGATAATTTTTTAAGTCAAAATTCTTATACTTTTAAAATAAATTAATAACTATATTCTATTTAATATATGTATATATTATATATATGATTTTTTTTTTTTAGGGGCCCAAGAAAATGGGGGCCCTAGGCATGGCCCTTAATGGTCTATGCCTTAAGCCGGCCCCATATATATAAATATAGATATGTATTGTAGAGAATTGCTGCAGAGTGAGAATATCCGCACGTTATGAAGTAAGAACCGTGAAAAGGAGACGTGCCGTTAACTTTAATAAAACAGTGCGCAGCGCACCCATTTACCCAAAAAAATAAAACTGCAGGCAGAGATTTCTTTTCTGGGTTTAATGAAATGGTGCGTGGCACCCATTTTCAACCCAAAAAAAAAAAAAAAAGAGAAAAAACAGAAGGGAAAACCCACAGCTCCAGCTCCAGAATCCCTAAACCAGTAGCAGCTCAAGCTAACCCTCGCTCTTCTCTGCCACCAGCATATTCCTCTCTACCGCCCAGCACCTCTAGCAACCGGCCATCATGTGAAGTCCCACGTCGGTTGGAAAGAGGAACGAAACACTCCATATAAGTGGGTGTGGATATGTTTCCCTTGAAAGGCCTTTTAAAACCTTGAGGGCTGGGTTATAAGAGAATTCCCCAGACCCAAAAAGGACAATATCTCATGCGGGTGGTCTGAGCTGTCACAGATGGTATCAGAGCCAGACCCAGATCGGTGTGCCAGCGAGGACGCTGGGCCCCAAGGGGGGATTGTGAAGTTCCACATCGGTTGGAAAGGAGAACGAAACACTCCATATAAGTGGGTGTGGATACTTTTCCTTTGAAAGGCCTTTTAAAACCTTGAGAGCTGAGTTGTAAGAGGATTCCCCAGACCCAAAGAGGACAATATTTCATGTGGGTGGTCTGGGTTGTCACACAAACAGGTTCCTTCTCTTCCTCTCTCACTTTGCAATTTTCAATCTGAATACTTAGATTTTTTTTTTAATTTTTTTTTATGCTGAATGCTTAGAGTTAAACACAGAAAGGAAAATAATTGATATTGGTTTTGTGCTCTATTCATCTTTACAGAAAGTGCAAGTTGTATTTATGATTTTTTTTTGGGCAATTTATTTACGACACTTTTTCTTTTTTTTTTTTTTTAAAAAAAAAAATTTGGGGGGTGGAAGGAAGTTTATTAACAAATGAGATTAACTAATCGAATATACAACCACCTATCGGAGTCAAGACTAACTGGTTATTTACAAAAGTAAGTACACCACATTTTTGTGGCATATAATTTATTACTTAATGCTGTGAATTTATTTTAAATGGATTTCTTCTAGTTCTTGCAAAAGTTCTGTTGGGCATGGGACCCGATTTGGAGTGGGCTCAAAACTAGATTAATTCATTTTTTTTTTTTGGTGAAAATGGGTGCCACACACCGTTTCATTAAACCCAGAAAAGAAGTCTCTACCTGCAGTTTTGTGTTTTGTGTTTTTTTTTTTTTTTTTGGTAAATGGGTGCTCTACGCACCGTTTTATTAAAGTTAACGGCACGTTTCCTTCTCATGGTTCTCACTCCATAATGTGCGGACATTCTCACTCTGCAGAAACTCTCTATAATACATATCTATATTTATATATATGGGGCCAGCTTACGGCATAGGCCACTAAGGGCCATGCCTAGGGCCCCCATTTTCTTGGGCCCCTAAAAAAAAAAATTAATATATATAATATATACATATATTAAATAGAATATAATTATTAATTTATTTTAAAAGTATAACAATTTTGACTTAAAAAATTATCTAATTGATTATTTTTTTTAGGTGAATTCTAATTGTTTATTTATTGCAATAATCATCTTTAACTATTTTTATTTTTGAAAAATAATACCAATCAAGTTCAATTAAATATTTTATATTTTATAATTTATTATATTTTAATAATAAAAAAGAGAAAAAAAATTTTAAATATTCCTCTCATTTATGCACTTTTTCTCATTTTTTTATGCGTTTTTTCTCATCCTATTCATTTATTTTCATTCCTTATCATTCACTCATATTTTACATATGTTTAATTTCGATATCTAACCTATATCATTTGTAATTTTGATGCAAATGATTTTAAAATAAAAGGTAAGCTTGTAAGTGATAATTTATTTTAACGAATTTGTATTGTTCATTCTCATATTAGTTTTAATTTTTGTTTTTTTAATAAATTCATGATTTTAATTATTTAATAATTGTTCTTACTGTTTGTAAAAAATTAGATTTTGTATTCTTTTACTTTTTGCTTTTATTCTTTTTCTTTATATCTTAATTGAAATAAATTAATTAGATTTATTTTGAGAACTAAAACTTTAAAAAAAAATTAAATTCTTTTCCCTATGTATAAATTTATTATTTTTTATTAGTACAGCTTAAATGGAAAGAAGTTTTTCAATATTGAAATTAATAAAAACTTATTTATATTCAATTATATCTCAAAAAAATTAAACAATTAGCAATTTTATTAACTGAAAAATATTTATTATCAAATATTGAATATAAAAATTTAATTAATAATTTTATATCTAAAAACCCTAAAAAAATATAGATTTTATATCAAAAAATCTATTTTATAAGAAATAATATTTAATTATGATCCTAAATATTTTTTTGGGCCTAGAGCCTCAAAAATTGTTGAGACGACCCTTTATATATATTTATTCAAACATCAAGTTCTGATGGGAAATTATGTTTTTTCAATTTCAACTTGACCTTGAAACAGACATCTGATTAATCAAAGACCTGATTAAAAATAAATAAATAAATAAACAAAGACCCGATTGCTAAGGAACATATTCATTAAACACATACCTGATTACCAAGGAACGTATTGATTTTTTGGTTCGGTACAGAAACGAAAAGCAAACAAAACATAATAACATCTACCTAGAAAAGGCGAAAAGTATCTCTAACATTAACAAAGCCATTATCCCTGAAGAGGAAGACATTCATCCAGTAAGAAAGCAATTTTCAAGCTCCTTGACCAAATATGTTGGGAAAACAATAAGTTAAATGAAGAAAATAATTGAAGTGTACATGCTTCATGAGTAACTTGATTGCAAATTCTTGACACCCAATTGAAAGAGATAACTTGTAAAGCCGGAAACCATAATCTGAACCTGATTAATTAAAAAAAAAAAAAAATTTTCCCAACAAATTTTAGAACAATCTCCATTACCCCAAAAATAAATAAATAAATAAATACAAAGAAAAAAAAAAGAAAAGAAAAAGAAAAGAAAAAGAAAAGAAAAGAAAGAAAGAAAGAAAAAAAAAATGCTATTTCTATTTCTCGCCAATGGTGATGTCACTAATGGTAACGTACAATATGATAATTTTCCTCTCGTCGTAATTTATATGGCAATATAATTTGTAGAGCATTAAGTGTTGGCTTAATTTATGATTCCTGTATATTATGAAAGAATAGGAAAAAACTCTACTGAAACAAATATTTATTTTTTTAAATCTAATTAATATTTAGTAAGCTTTTATTTCAGGATTGCTAAAAATCACAACATTTAAATTTGAACATTTGGTAAAGAACCTACTTAACTCTTTTAATTATATATAATTACCAAAATAGCAAGATATAAATTATTATTTTCTTATGTATAAATATATATTATTTCTATATATAAAGGAGGAAAAATTAATTTATTATTAGTTAAAAAATATAATAGTAATTTTAATTTTAAGATCCTGACTATGAGGAAAGATTCTTAGAAGCTATCTTTGGTTACTTCTCAGATTTTGGCTTTTGGAGGAGGTAAATTATTAAAGAATCCAAAATTATATGTTTACCAAATGATACATTTAATGTAAAAAAGGGGTTGTTATATTCACACTACAAAATTTAATAACAAACTACATTTTTAATATTTTTAAAATATCATTTGTTAAAAGGTCACAACTACCTTTAAGTACATAAAGGGAATAATACTAAATTACTACATATACCACAATGGAGCTTTAGAAAAATAATACACTCTAAAGACAATGGAGTTTAGTGATCAAAAAGGAAAAGAACACAAAAATGATTGACATATTATTCTTTTCAACCTTGAAAATATAAGTATTTAGCTTTTATGATTCATTTGTTTTATCTGTATTTTATTTTTTTTAGTTTTTACTTTATCTATTTTTAGTATCAATTGTTTTAATTTTCATCATATATACCTTGACTTTCTTTGATATGGTAGCTTGAATGCTATGAATAGGTATGAAATCTGTATACAGGAGAAAGTAATTACTCCAACGATGTGTGTCATTGTCTACTATATACATAATGCAGATGATTTAAACACGTCTGAGTTCTATTTGCTATTTGCTAGTCATATCAACTCCATTTGACTTATATAATCCACGTAAAAATATATATATATGAAGTAGTCATCTAATACATACAACTCAACAATTTGAACTTGTCCAAGTCTTGTATATCAGAGATATCTATTTCGTCCAAATTATATAACCTGAAGGATTTAAAACCCATCTAGGTTTATATACGGACATGTCTTGTTTCATCTAGAATATATATTCAAGATGGAAAATGAATGGTACATAAAGTAGTATTCTAATATACATAACTCAGATGATTTGAACTCATTTGAATTTAGTATACTAAATGTATCCATTCCATCCAAATTATATAATATAGACAGAAACGAAGGATATGCAAAACCGGCTACTGCAGTGACCAAATGGTAATGTGATTGGATAACCTCCAAACCCCCAAATGGGCTAATCAGTAAAATCCTTTGAAATTGGTATAACATCCCGATCCAATAAAATGTTTAGAATTTGAATTTTTGACCAAGTTGATCGGAGTTGACCAGATGGATCCCACAGTTAACTGTTTGGTATAGCCGAGGTTTCATTTTGAATAGCCACCATTTTGAAGAGATTATCAATACAAGTTTATACACTAGCGGCATACCTGATTTGGAGTTAAGATTGAGAAGTTATGTTTAGAACAAAATTTAATATTGTTTGACCAAGTAGAGGTCGAAGTTGCCTTTTTATTTGGTCAAAACTTTGTCTTAATCAGTATACCATTCTATAATGCTCACTAATACGAGTCCGTAAACTGTACCATGCTCAATATAAAGCTATGGTTAGAAGTTATAGTTCTCTAAAGTTTCTAAGCGTTTTACTGCACTTCTGTTACATCATAGTAAAAAAATATGATATTTAAAAATATATCTGACAGATGCCATGTGTCACAATTTAAGGTGTCACATGTCCTTTTCTTTTTCTTATTTTTTTTTATCTTTCTTTTTTATTCTTCTTCTTTAGCCCTGAAAATAGGAGCTCTATCTTTCTCCTCTCCTTGCACAGTAGCAACTTCCATGGAGAAATTGCTTTGATTTCATCAAGTGACCTCATTGTTTGTTTGCTGGATTTCGACCATTTTTGGCCAAGTTTTCGGACTTTTCCCCCTAACTTGAACCATTTGAAGCTGATGGTGACCTTTATCTGACTTAATTCGAGCTTGGTTGTGGCCTATGAAGAGGGTGATTTTGGAAGCAGATTTTGACGAGAAATATGGCCATAACTAGTGACGTTGAGCTCAGTGGATATTAGTTTAGTGTTCCTTGTCTTTTGAACTTTCCGTTGGTATTTTGTTTGCAAATTATGGTTAAATATTTGCAAAGTTGCCATTTTTGGAGCTAGGATGTAACACCCCATCCCCAAGTACACCGGAAATTTCTCAAATTTGACCAAAATTGACCAGGTTTGATCGTCGTTCACTGAGAAGGGGTCAAATGTTGATTTTTTGCTTCCGGTGGAATTTCACATTGACCGAGGTCCTGTTAAAAAGTACACATTGGTATGAGTTCATAGATTAGTAGCACGTCGAAAACGGAGTTACGATTTGAAAGTTATGAGCAAAACAAGTTGAGATCCAAATTGTCTAAGGGTGCCAGGTTGACTTTTTATTTTTGGGGATATGAGATTTGACTCATGTACGAATGTGAATTACTCCTCGATACGAGTCTGTAGACTAGCGGTATACCTGATTTGGACATTTTGTTGAAAAGTTATGTATCTGTAAAAATTTTCAAATACAGTATTATTTTAATATTATTTTAAATATGTGAACAGTGTGTCATGTGTGACTTAATAAAGGATGCCATGTGTCACAATGAGGAGATGCCACATGTCAACCATATTAAATACTATATTATCTTAATATTATTTATTTATTTTATTATTTTATTATTTTTATTATTTTAAAAAAAATTTTCTTTTTTCCTCATGTGGGGAAACACCCACGAAAATTTCTTTCTTTTTCTTTTTCTTTTCTTTTCTTCTTCTTCTTCTTCTTCTTCCTTCCTTCTCCCTCTCAGCTTCACCCCGTTTCTCTTTTTTTTTTTCGATCATATGAAGCCACACGCACCTGATGGGGAGGAAAAGGGGGAAGATTCCGGCCAGCAACCGGAAAATGGCGACCAACCGTTGCCAGATACGGCCAGATCGGGCTTCGTTGCCAACGACAGCAAGATTGGCTCCGTCGGCGATCCGGCCACCACTCGGCCAAATTGATACTCCTTTCCACTTATTTTGGACCTCCAGAGCTTGATTTTGAGGTCCATTCAGCTCAATTCCTTATCGTTTAGGAGATACGACAAGTTGAAGTTCGATCAACACTTCCCATCCATTCTGCCGGCCCCTGCCAATCAAATTGAATCCAACAAAGATCGATAACATATTCCTCGTCCCCTTAGCTTTCCGTTGATACCTTATTTACGAATTTTGGATACCATTTGTGTTAAACAACCCGGCTACCGGATATTATTTATCCAAATAAAATATTAATTTATTTGATCCTGTGTAATATTGTTATTTTAGGAGTATGTGTGAACCGTAGAATTGATCCTGTGGAGGATCTTGGTTGGATTGTGTGCTCGAGGTGAGTGACCCACCTTTAAAACTATTTTGGGGTGATTAATTATATTTATTTTGTGTTAATTTAATATTTAGAAAATATGTCCATGTGGTGGAATTTATTTATAACTGTGATAAATTGTATTAGCAATTTCGGTGATTTCTTTTATATGTATATATATGCTTATTAATGCTAAATGAAAGTTTGGTTTTATTAAGAAATTCTTGATTATTATTATTATTGTGATTTAATTGAATTTATTATGCATGAGCAAGGTGTTTTCATTTAATTAATTGTATTTGGATTTTAATATTATTTTTGGGCATGATTCGATTTTAAATATTTCAAGAAAAATATTGGTTTAAGTTTGGTACTTTCAAGGTATATAATTATGCCCTTGAAATATTATTTTATTGATTTTATGATTTGGAAAAAGTTATTTGTATATTATTATTGATAGTTTTACGCTGGACATATTAAGGAAAAAATGTGGGATTGTGAATTTGAAAAAATAGTATGATTCCCACGGTGAGTTTTGAAAAAATTATAAATTGGATATTTTAAATAATATGGTCATTTATTTTAGACGCACTCATACATTACTGGTGTTCTGTACTGTGTATGTGGATGAGCGCGCAAGTTATAATGTCTCCCATGAGTTGCCATCAGACCGAGGGCAGGTAAGTTTGATATTGGCTATAAGCCGCCCCCTTCCATGGCCGGGATGACGGTTTAAGCAGCGGCACTGTCGGGACGCAGAAGCGATCGTATGCAAGTTTCTCTCTTTAACCTCCCGCCAGATAGTGCTTGGGACGCTGGGTATCATAGGGCATCACTGGTATGTAGTGTGGTGCGTCAAGTATTATTTCTCAGATATAATGTCAGGACCCGTCCAGAATTTCTTCCCCGAAACCCTAGACAAACCCTGATCCCAGGGAAACCCTACCGGACCCTCTAATGGAAAATCCGGCAGAGCCTCCCCTAAGGGATTGACTTACCACAAATTACCTGCACTGAAAACACACTTCTATACTCATCCCCTTATTCCTCCCGCAAACTACAAATTGTTCCACAAATTTCAGCACATTTCAAAAACAACAACAGTCCAGTGTATAAATAAAACATAAGTATCCCAATAGTATACAGAGCTTTAAGAAGTGCTAATCAACAGAAATACAACAAGGCTGAAAGAAATAATACACTGAAATGAAAGAGTACAGAAGTACTTCTCGAAACACAACAGCAGCGGAAAACTTGGTTCGCTCCAGAAGAACGTCTACCACCACTTGCACCTAAGGGAACGGAATTTAAGAGTGTGAGATGCTAATCATCTCAGTGAGTGACCCTAACTACTGAACACCTTTAGTGATAATAAAATAATATTAATAGCAATTAAGGAATAGAACAAATACCAACAATTAATAAATAAATAATAATAACTGTTGGAAAATAATAATTTCCCTCAAAACTCTTACCAATCGCTCCGTTTGAAATGTTTCCTTTTTAAAACCTTTTCACAAAACCCAATGTACATACCTCCCGAAAATCAAGGAATTAAACCATTTGATAACAATAAATAAATAAATACATACCCCAATATATTTAATTAAAATGTAATAAATTAGTAAATAATTTTTGAACACCTTTGGGGTTTAAAACATTATTTGCAAATTACACCTGACGCACCACACCATATACCGGTGATGCCCTCCGATACCCAGCGTCCTAAGCACCAACTGGCGGGGGGGTTAAAGAGAGAAACCTGCAACGGCACTTCGACATCCCGACAGTACCGCTGCTGAAACCATCATCCCGGCCAAGGAGGGGGGCGGCTGTGGCCAATAACAAACTTGCCTGCCCACGGTCCAATGGCAACTCACGGGTGAAGTAATAACCGCGCGCTAAACCACATAATACCTGCGCGCTACCACGTGTACATACACCAGAACACCAATACTGTATGAGTGCGTCTAAAAATAAACATTATTAACCAACCGTACCGTTTTCCAAAATTACCGTGGAAATATATTAAATTCACACACTTACCATCCCACATATTTTTATTTAACCAAACCGGTACGAAATATCAATAACACATAAATCACAATTTTCTCGAAGTACGAGGTTCAACAATAAAAATACCACGGGCATAATTTATAAAATTTAACCAAATATTTTTGTAAAATATTTAACCCAATTATGCCCCAAAAATAATACTTAAAACCCACGTACAAATACTACTGAAATACACTTTACTCATGCATAATAAATTAAACCACAATATAATTTATAATTAAATCACACCACATGAGCATAATTTAAATATCAATTTAAATACCAATTAAACATAATTAATTGCCCAAAATAAATTTTGAAGGTGGGTCACTCACCTTGAGCACGTAAATCAACTAAGATCCTCCTCGGGATCAACTCCACCACTCGTACGCGCACCTAAACAACCACAGTGCACCAACCAAAAATATTAATATTTTATTCGGGTAATTCCCAAATGGGGTACCCGGGGAGCGAACACCAAACGATATCTAAAGGTTACGAGTTATATACCGAATCGAAGCTCGCGTGATGAGGATTAGGGATTCGGTCTTACTTTCCGGTGATCGGACCCGACATGGTCGGAATCTCGCCGGAAAGCTTTTTGAGTTTCGGCTCCGCAATTCTCCCAAACCATCACGAATTGGCAGAAACGGATGCTGGATTCAGGTTCAGGAGGTCGAACACAGTGGACTGGAGCCGACCGGGAAATTGGGTACTCGCCGGAACAGTAATTTCCGGCGAACTGCTGCGGTCACCGGCAGCGGCGCGTTCGGTGGCTGTTGGCTGTGATTTTTTGCAGATTTGTAGATCGTGGGGAGAGCAATCCAATGGGACCGGCGGTGAGGCAAACGGAGGTCGGACGGCGGAGAAATCATGGTTTGAAGATTTCCGGCCCCTCGCCGGAAAATGCCTCGTCGGTGGTCCGGTGGCCGTGAAATTTGGTGGGTCAGCCGGATTTGAGGAGAGGATGAAGGGTGTCTGGTGCGTGTGGCTGGAAAATGGCCGGAAATGGGTCGATCGGCGGTGGAGGGAAAAAGTCGCCGTCGATCTTCGAACGTCCGATCCGGGCGCGTCCAGCGGCCGATCACCGTGAAACTTGGAGGTTTTGCGGGAAATGGGGAGGGGAACCTTGCTGGCCGGCGCGTGTACAGTAAATCGGCCAGAAAATTTGAAAAATTTTGGCGCCGGTCGGACTCTCTCTCTCTTTCTCTCTCCTCTCTCTCTTTCTCTCTCTTCCCCGAGAATTTTATCAAATAAAAGCAACTGTGTGATACTGTTCATGCCACATGGACCAATCAGAACCTGACATGTGGCACTTCACTGTTCATCGACTCAAAAAGATTAAAATATTACGGTATCCGGTAAACTTCACACGTCCATAACTTTTTAACCGGAAGTCCGTTTTGAGCGTGCCGCTAGTCTGTGAACTCGTATCGACGAGCACTTCACAACCACGCATGAGTCAAAGCTCGTTTCCCCATAAATAAAATGTCAACTCCAACACCCTTTGTTTTGCCCATAACTTTTAAATCGTAGCTCCGTTGTCGACGTGCTACTAGTCTACGAACTCGGGGCATCATGCACTTTGCCACGGTACCCTGGTCAACTGGAAATTCCAATTGGAGCAAAAAGTCAACTTTTTACCCGCTCGGTCAACGGTCAACCTCAGTAAACATGGACGGATTCCGGTGCGATTTGGGATGGGGTGTTACATATAAATTTCAAATCCTAAAGTTTTAAAGTCGTATTTGAATTAAATGTATTTAACTTGTTTTATCACCTATTTACAATTAGTATTTTCTAAAATGTATTTATTCATGTTTTTATCAATTATTTTAAATTGGTGTTTTAGAATTTTATTTTACCATGTTGATATTATTTATTTCAATTTTGAAATTTTAACATGAATTTTATTGTATTCTTTTATCTCTTTTAAATTGAGGTTTAAAATCTATTAAAATGTTTTCTTGATTATTTCATTGATTTAAACAATAAATTTTATAAATTATATACTGAGTTTATTTTTGTTTTATGCCAAATTTCTTTAATACAAGTTTATTTACGATTTTATTTATTTTATGTAGTGATGTTTATTGTAAATTTAATTATTGGATTTTTAAAATGTTTTCAATGTATATATTGAGTTCTAAATTAATATTTGTATTTATGTGCATTCTAAATTATTTCATTCCGTTTAATTTGATATTTCCTAGATTATTTTTTTTATGTAAATTTTATTGTGATTTTGCTTATTTTATTTATGACATTTTGTGTACAATTTAATAATTGTTATTAAAATTATTCTTGTTGCTTATTATACATTCTAGATCTTTAATTTAATGTATTTTATTTATAATTTATTTAATTATTTATTCCTTGATTTTTGGGGCATAAAATATTGGGTTTTGTGAAAATATTTTAAAAGGGAAACTTTTCCAATGGAGTGAATGGTGAGAGCTTTGAGAGAAAATATTATTTTCAATTAATTATTATTTATTTACTTATTCATTCTTAATTAATCAGGTGTACTATAATTATTATTACTAGTATAATTGTATATTAGATTGGATTATTCACTTAGTTGATTAGCATCTCATGTTTTTAAATTCCGTTCCCCTAGGCCCAGGTTGGGAGATGTTGATCGTCCGGGGCGAGCCTGACGTCTTAGTTCATTGCTGAAAGTCCAAGAAGCATTTTCTTCCTTTTTTCTCTCCATCTTGTATTGCTTCATTTGTCATTATATTAATTTCATATTTATTTGTATAATGCTCTATGTACAGATTGGATAGATATTTGTTTAATTGCTTACTGATTCCCTGTTATTATCTTGGAGTGCTACAAATCTGGGAAAATATATTGTAGTAAGGTGGGAGAAATAAGGGGATGTTTCTAGAAGTGTTTTTCGTGCAGATAATATTGTGGTAAGTCCAACCCTTAGGGGATGTTCTGTCGGATTTTTCATTGGAGGGTCTGGTAGGGTTTCCATGGGATTAGGGCTTGTCTAGGGTTCCGGTGAGGAATTTTGGACGGGTCCTAACAGTTGATATCAGAGCTTTAGGTTCTAGTATTCCTAAGGGACTGTGCATTGTTGTGCGTCCCATCCGCATCTAATTTCTCGTATTACTCGTCTTGAAGCATTATTTCTCTTGTCTTGAAGCAAATCCGTTGCCCTAGTTTAAATAACTTTAATCTTTGAGGGTGCCAATTAGAAGTCACCTATCCTTGAGGGGGATTTGTATAGCCTAGCTAGATGGTCAAGGATTGCCTCTTCTTTACCGAAGCTCGGGTGAGAGGAGGGCACCTGATTAAGTTGGACATTTGGGTTTAAATAGCCCTAGATGCGAATTGAGTAGTTATGAATCTTATGTTTATGAACTACTACCATAAAGGAGAAAAATTAAAGTGATTCAGCCTACCTGAAGTGGTGCTTCCTGGAGGAGTTAGGAGGTCTTTACTGTAGTTAATTTCTATCATCGTTTCCAATGAGCTATCGGAGAATGGTTGTCAAGGGTATTTAACCCATGTGGTTGATACCCGAGTAGATGGTGAGTGTTGGAACTGCTCATAGTGGGAAGCAATTCAAATGTGTTTTCCCAATAAGTTACTTGGATTACGACCGTAAAAAGGATATCAAATCACTATTAAATTGGCTTTGGACATCGATCTATTTCAGTACCGTCATACCATGTGGCTCCATAAGAGTTAAGGGAGCTTAAAGGCTTAGTTGCAAGATTTGGTGAATAAAGGTTTCGCTAGATCAATCATATCATCATGAATGGCATTCGTTTCGTTCATGGAGAAGAAGGATGATTGCCTAAGGCTGTGTATCGGCTACCAACAACTTAACATGGTCACCACACATAATCGATACTTGTTTTCGAGTATGGATGTGTGTCGATCAACCTCAAGGTGTCAAGATATTTTTCCGATCGATTATAAAAAATTAAATGCTTTTCAAAGTGATATTTGAAATTAAAGGTATTTTATTCATGTTTTTATTATTTATTTAAATCGTTGTTTTAGCATGAATTTCATTTACACTGATTTTATAATTTATCTAAAATTGTGATTTAAAATATATTTTGACATGTTTTTATAATTTATCTTAATTATGAGAGGTTTTTCCAAGAGCGACTTAAGGTTTAAGTATCGCCAATTGAGAATCCAAACTAGGATATCGTTGAGTTCAAAAAAGAGATCCTAAAGGGAGCACGTGATTCGATGTATGTGATACACTCCAAAGGTATATAGATATATCAAATGCTCACTAAGTATTATTGGTGGATTGGCACGATAAAGGAAGTTACCGAATTAGAATCAAGGTATGTAAGTTGCCGACAAGTGGAAGCGGAAAGTAGAAATGTTAGCTCACTTTTTACTGGTACAAGAGTGGTTCTCACTGAGACAAGTTGGCCAAGCTGTTCATAAAGCGTATTATGAGTCTACACGGAGCATCAATTGCCATTACGTCTAATTGAGATTAGAGCTTTACTTCAAGACTATGATGAAGGTTAACAGATACACTTGAAGCGAGACTTAACTACTGCATCGCCTTCCACCATAGGTCATTGGACAAGCGAAACGTAGAATTTATACTTTGGAAGTTATGTTGAGACCGTACATTATGTAATTTCGAATGAAGTAGGAATAAGCAATTGTCGTTGATAAGGTTCATTGTAATATTAGCTACCAAGCGAGCATCGAGATGTCTTCGTATGAGATTCTATATGGAAGGTAGTGTCAAACCCCACTTTATTGGAGTGAAGTAGGTGAGCAGAAGCACCACATGACGACCAACGTGAATTGGATGCGAACACCTACGGATGACTATGAATAAGGTGAAGGTCATCTGAGAGAGTTTGAAGACTGCTCAAGATTGACAAAAGAGTTAACCTGACGTGCAAGGAAAAGATCTTGAATTCAAAGTCCGAGATTGAGTTTCTTGAAATTATCTCCGTAGAAGAGGGTCATACGCTTTGGCTGACAAAGAAAGTTAAGTTCTCGTTACCTTAGTTTCTACGGGGTTATTAGAAGAATTGGTTTTGTGGTATGCAAGTTAGTATTTTCGGGAAAGTAGACATGAGTATGCAGCGTAATTCACATATTGTTGCTACGAACGGACATCGAAGACCTATCATGTGTGGAACAACCAATACAGTTCTTAGGTCACGAAGGATACGTATTGGTCAATGAGATTATTTCTCAAGTTAAAGTTTTATGGCGGATATTACCTAGCCAAGGAAGTCACGTGGGAGTCGAGGCATAAATTCGCGACTAATATTCCAATATGCTTCGGTGACGTATGAAATTTCGAGGATGAAATTTTTGTAAAGGGGGGAAGGTTGTAACACTCCGTCCCGAAGTACACCAGAAATTTCTCAAATTTGACTAAGATTGATCGGGTTTGACCGTCGTTGACCGAGAAGAGGTCAAATGTTGACTTTTTGCTCCTGGTAGAATATCACATTAACCGAGGTCCCGTTAAAAAGTACACATTGGCACAAGTTCATAGACTAGTAGCACGTCAAAAACGGAGTTACGGTTTGAAAGTTATGAGCAAAACAAGTTGAGATCCAAGTTGTCCAAGGGTGCCCATTGACTTTTTATTTTTGGGGATATGAGCTTTGACTCATGTACGAATGTGAATTACTCCTCGACACGAGTCCGTAGACTAGCAGTACACCTGATTTGGACATTTTGTTGAAAAGTTATGGACCTGTAAAGTTTTCTAAACACAATATTATTTTAATATTATTTTTAAATATGTGAACAGTGTACCATAAAAGGATGCCATGTGTCATAATGAGGAGATGCCACATGTCAACCATATTAAATTCTATATTATCTTAATATTATTTATTTATTTTATTATTTTATTATTTTTATTATTTAAATATTATTATTATTATTTTAAAAAAAATTTCTTTTTTCCTCACGTGGGGAAACACCCACGAAAATTGCTTTCTTTTTCTTTTTCTTTTCTTTTCTTCTTCTTCTTCTTCTTCTTCCTTCCTCCTTCTTCCTTCCTTCTCCCTCTTGGCTTCATCCTGTTTCTCTTTTTTTTCTATCATATGAAGCCACACGTGCCTGATGGGGAGGAAAAGGGGGAAGATTCCGGCCAGCAGCCGAAAAATGGCGACCAACCGTCGCCGGATGCGGCTGGATCGGGCTTCGTTGCCGACGACGGCAAGATTGGCTCCGTCGGTGATCCGGCAACCACCTAGCCAAATTGATACTCCTTCTCCACCTATTTTGGACCTCCAGGGCTCGATTTTGAGGTCCATTCAGCTCAACTCCTTGTCGTTTGGGAGATACGACAAGTTGAAGTTCGATCAAAACTTCCCGTCCATTCTGCCGGTCCTTACCGATCAAATTGAGTCCAACAGAGATCGATAACGTATTCTTTGTCCCCTTAGCTTTCCATTGATACCTTATTTACGAATTATGGACACTGTTTTTGTTAAACCCCCTGGGTACGGGATATTATTTATCCGAATAAAATATTAATTTATTTGATCTTGTGTAATATTGTTATTTTAGGAGCACGTGTGAGCCATAGAATTGATCTTATGGAGGATCTTGGTTGGATTGCGTGCTCGAGGTGAGTGACCCACCTTTAAAACTATTTTGGGGTGATTAATTATATTTATTTTGTGTTAATTTAATATTTAGAAAATATGTCCATGTGGTGGAATTTATTTATAACTGTGATAAATTGTATTATCAATTTCGGTGATTTCTTTTATATATATATATATATATGCTTATTAATGCTAAATGAAAATTTGGTCTTATTAAGAAATTCTTGATTATTATTATTATTGTGATTTAATTGAATTTATTATGCATGAGCAAGGTGTTTTCATTTAATTAATTGTATTTGGATTTTAATATTATTTTTGGACATGATTCGATTTTAAATATTTCAAGAAAAATATTGGTTTAAGTTTGGTACTTTCAAAGTATATAATTATGCCCTTGAAATATTATTTTATTGATTTTATGATTTGGAAAAAGTTATTTGTATATTATTATTGATGGTTTTATGCTGGAGATATTAAAGAAAAAATGTGGGATTGTGAATTTTAAAAAATGGTATGATTCCCACAGTGAGTTTTGGAAAAATTATAAATTGGATATTCTAAATAATATGGTCATTTATTTTAGACGCACTCATACAGTACTGGTGTTCTGTACTGTGTATGTGGATGAACACACAAGTTATAATGTCTCCCGTGAGTTGCCATCAGACCGAGGGCAGGCAAGTTTGATATTGGCCATAAGTCGCCCTCCATAGTCGGGAGGATGGTTTAAGCAGTGGCGCTGTCGGGATGCCTAAGCTACCATATGCAAGTTTCTCTCTTTAACCTCCTACCAGATGGTGCTCGGGATGCTGGGTGTCATAGGGCATCACTGGTATATAGTGTGGTGCGTCACTTATTTTTTCTTAGATATAAATTTTAAATCCTAAAGTTTTAAAGTCGTATTTGAATTAAATGTATTTAACTTATTTTATCACCTATTGACAATTAGAATTTTCTAAAATGTATTTTTTCATGTTTTTATCAATTATTTTAAATTGGTGTTTTAGAATTTTATTTTACCATGTTGTTATTATTTATTTCAATTTTGAGATTTTAACATGAATTTTATTGTATTCTTTTATATATTTTAAATTGAGGTTTAAAATCTATTAAAATGTTTCCTTAATTATTTCATTGATTTAAATAATAAATTTTATAAATTATATACTGAGTTTATTTTTTTTTATGCCAAATTTCTTTAATACAAGTTTATTTACAATTTTATTTATTTTATCTAGTGATGTTTATTCTAAATTTAACTATTGGATTTTTAAAATGTTTTTAATGTATATATTAAGTTCTAAATTAATATTTGTATTTATGTGCATTCTAAATTATTGCATTCCGTTTAATTTGATATTTCCTTGATTATTTTTTTTTATGTATATTTTATTGTGATTTTGCTTATTTTATTTATGACATTTTGTGTACAATTTAATAATTGTTATTAAAATTATTCCTGTTTCTTATTATACATTCTAGATCTTTAATTTAATGTATTTTATTTATAGTTTATTTAATTAATTATTCCTTGATTTTTAGGGCATAAAATATTGGTTTTTACGAAAATATTTTAAAAGGGAAACTTTTCCAATTGAGTGAATGGTGAGGGTTTTAAGAGAAAATATTATTTTCAATTAATTATTACTTATTTACTTATTTATTCTTTATTAATCAAGTGTACTATAATTATTATTACTATTATAATAGTATATTAAATTGGGTTACTCACTGAGATGATTAGCATCTCATGTTTTTAAATTCCCTTCCCCTAGGCCCAGGTTGGGAGACGTTGTTCATCTGGGGTGAGCCCGACGTCTCAGTTCATTACCGAAAGTCCAAGAAGCATTTTCTCCCTTTTTCTCCTCCATCTTGTATTGCTTCCTCTGTCATTGTATTAATTTCATATTTATTTGTATAATGCTCTGTTTACGAATTGGATAGATATTTGTTTAATTGCTTACTGATTCCCTGTTATTATCTTGGAGTGCTACAAATCTGTGGAAATATATTGTGGTAAGGGGGGAGGAATAAGGGGATCTTTCTAGAAGTGATTTTCATGCAGATTAATTTTGTGGTAAGTCCAACCCTTCGTGGAAGTTCTGCCGGATTTTTCATTGGAGGGTCCGGTAGGGTTTCTCTGGGATCAGGGCTTGTCTAGGGTTCCGGTGAGAAATTTTAGATGGGTCCTGACATAGGAGATTGTATTTCTTCATAGACTATGCTGTGTCATGTCCTCAAGTCCTATATTTTAGGATTTTACCTAGTGGAGTATAGTATATTTGTATTTTGTGGTGTGTAAATGTTAATAAATGTGAAGTTTCGCTTGTACTCTATATCGTATTTTTACACCTTACATTTTGAAGTCTCAACTTGTATGTGATTCTAGACTACGAATGTATCATATTAAATACCACATTCCCACTCATACAAATGTTCATGATTCCAATCACTTTCTTATAAATTTGTCTTTTTTTCTTATGAGGATGGTAGTATAAAAAAGCTTGTAAATGAATTGCTCAAAGTTCAGAAATCTAAAATAAATGTAGAGACATGCTTGACTTTGGTTGATCTGCTTCTGTTGAATTCTGGAAGTTCAATTTGTCAACGATACATGTGCAGTTGCTTTTTACTATTAGGAAAGCCACCTATGTGCAAGAACCACGGGTCTAGTAAAAGGTGATTTCTTTCATTCTCTTCTACAATTTATATTTCTCCTATCCTATTTTGTATTTAAAATGAGGTAGAATTATTGAAACCAATCAATGAGTGGCCAATTGTATTTTCACTTGATACGAATGTTAGTCATGATTATAGTTGAAAACAAAATAAAAATGTCGAATATCTCTGTGCTTCTTTTTAGTTGAAGCTAACTTTAATGGTAGCCCATGTTAAAAATTTTTGGTAATGAGCAACTGATTATCAAGCATTAGAAGTTAATGGAGTGCCTTAATTATTATAATTGTTAATATATTGAAAATAAGTTGTTTGAGTAACAGAAGGGAATAGATTCTTCCAGTGAGACTAAAGTGTTTTTGATGAGCCTTGAAAGATGGTTAATCATATTTTACATGCTTCTTTGATACTTTTCTATTTTGGTTAGCATAATCTGAGAATGTTTGATCAAGCAGTGTTTTCATTTTCATTGATTTTGTTGTATAATTTCTAAATTGATCGAATAGCAAAAATGTGAGCAATTTCGAACTGATTGGTTTTATGGAATCTGCTACAACTCCTTTATGTGTATATATATATACATGAAAGTTAAATAGTTAAATTCAAATGATTTTAGCTCGTGAAAAGGGGTAGCGGTGTTGCATGCAAATGGCATTTACTTTGGGGATAGGAGATGATATATTTATATATAAGTATGCATATGCCTTATAAATATTTTTAGTGACTTTGATTAACTATTTTCCTATAAATACATAAATACACACACATATATACATATATGTACGTTAGATGAGTGGTATAGTTTTTTTTTTTTTAATTATATTTTGAGTTTTAAAATATTTATCAAAGATTGTTTGGTTGATATTTTAATGTGTAAGGTTACGTTGATTTTACGGAATTTGTTAGATTATTCATTATGCTTAATTATAATCATTTTATTATTTTATTATTTATTTATTTATGTATTTAAATGTTGTTTAATGAAGTGAGCAATTTTATTAATAATAATAATAATATTATTATTATTATTATTATTATTATCATTGATGACAGTTTCTTTATATATATATATATATATATGTGTGTGTGTGTGTGTGTGTGTGTTATTCTATTTTGGTAATAAATTTAAGTTATGGTTTATAAAAATGAAATTTGTCAGAAATCGATATTTTTATACTTATGTGGTATGGATTTTAGATATACCATATGGTATTGGTATTCTTAATATATATGTGATTGCTTTTAGTGCTTATGTTATATTCAGTCATCCTTTGTGAGCTATGGTAAGTGAAAGTAAATAGGTAATATGTAGTGAGAGCATTAACCTCCTTTCCCATTGCTGAAAGTCGACAAGTTTAGTCATTCCTATGGGAGCTAAAGTGAGAGTGGATAAGTAGGTATTTTATAGTAATAGCATTAACCATCCTCCCTTTAGCCGTCAAATGACAAATTATTTAGCATCAGCACCTTTAAGATGCTAAAAGGGCAGCCTGTAGGTTTTCTTCTCCTCTCCTTTATCATGTTGGAATGTTAAACATCACTTGGCAATGTTGGTATATATCATATGGTGCATTAGATGTCTTTTTTATATATGTTGTATGTTAAGTGTATCACATGGTACAGAGGCAATAACCCAGCTAGGTTTAAGAGCAGTTTGGTATCGTATTTATGCTACCTACAAGACTAGCGGATTGAATGATCATAGTAAGCAACCACCTCTGATTGTATTGGTAATAGTAAGCGTATAAGTGGTAATTACATGTGTTTATTATGCCTTCAATTGATTGATATTGTGTGGCTGTGCATTTGGTATATTATATGGTACATCAAGTGTTTTTCCTTTACGAGTATGCATTTAAATAAATTATTTATTATTATTATTATTATTACTATTATTTTTAATATTATTAATAGTATTCAATTTTAATATTTTAGTATATGTTTATTATTATTATTTGATTATTATCAATATTATTATTATTATTATCATTTTCATGATTATTTTATTTATTCTAGTGAATGATTATCTAGACTTGGAAATGCATGTAAATTATAATAAAGTAGTGAGAAAATTCATACAGCACTTGTGATAGAGATTTAGGTTAGTCTTCAGGTAGGTTATTCAGCCTATGAGCAGTAATAAAGAACCTTCAAAAGATTATATATATATATATAAACATGTGCATGTATAGATGGATATTGTGTTGGTATGAGACGATAATGGTTTTGTTGGAACCTTGCTAATGTTCATGAACAAAGTGTTTAATATATGTTAAGGTTGAAGACCCATGTTATTCTGGTGATTATGATTAATTATATTTTCGTAAGAATGCTGCAAATTGTGAAATTGTAATAAGTGAGAGATGTGAGTGGCTATGAATATATCAAAGTGTATTTTTCTGTGCAGAGTTAAATTAGGGAAGTTCAATTTACAAGGGAGATACTGCCAACTTTTCTGTAAAATTTCCGGTGGAGTTTCAATTAGTCAAGGTCTTCCTAAGGTTTCGATGAGGAACTCCATAAGGGGCCTAACATTGATTTGGAAATTAAGGCAACTGAAGGGTTTTTATCAACTTTAAAGGAATTAGTGGTAAAAATTTATGGTATATCTATTTAATTTTATGTAAGGGTAAATTAGGCATGAGATTGGGTGTAGGTAGGAAAAATTGAATTAAATAGGAGTATGTGTAGAATGTAATATGGTTATGGCATAACACAGTTCTTCTTGGAGGCTAGTTGGTTTGCCTAGGTGACTGATCCTGCCATAATTGACTCTTACCTATAGCATTAGCAACCAAAGTCGAGCACATATATAAAGCTCCCCATGCTTGAATAACTGAAGGAAAGAAGGGTTGTAGACGATAATAAAAAAGGGTACTGCATCTAGATGGGTGGGTGAATAAATGTGCAAAAGGTATCATGCCATGAACTGAGGAACCACCTAAAAAAATTCCTGCATAGACAAAATTGGAGTTTCAACAAAACACACTTAATTACTTTTTTTGGGTTTAAAAGCACACAAATATTTAAATAAATTCAATTACTTATTGCCATGGTCTTTGTGACAATAGGCAATTTTTTTTTTTATAAGACAATTAAAAGGTAATACCTATTATTCTATGGACGACTTTTTCTTAGCATTCTTTATCATGAGGATCCCTAAAGAAAAGGATGAGAGTCACAAATAATGTGTACTACCCACTGATAAAGAACGCCATACTAAGTGTCATTCACTTTGAGCTCGTTTAAATATCAAACCAAGGTATACTCCAATAGAAGGACCATTCTAGCTAGGTGGCTAGAAAATATCAACATAAAGTTATTATTTTGAAAATTTTACCTAAAACAAGACATGCCTTATTTGCAAGAAGGAAGACTTGTTGATATGGTCTTCAACCTATTAGGACTACCTTCATGGATGATGTAGGCCACATATTTGAGTGCTCCTTGGGGATAGCTTGGGGCATGGCTCTTTGTAAGACCTATGAGTCTTGAAGAATACAAATTAGGAAAGGGCAAGATTAGTGAAAAATACACTAAAATAGATTGTAATAACTAGGGGTGAACCAATGTAAATGCCAGTAGAGCAAATGTGGGTGGCTACAAGGTACTGGCAGGCTACTTTACTAGCGATGGCCACCTAGTATCCAATCGTACACTATATGGGTGTGGAACGTTGATGGTTCAAATATTACCTATACATCTCTTAATAATCTAAACCTTTTCAAAGTGGTTGACTTGAGTATTTAAAAGAACTTTGCAGTTAAGCGTGATCTAGTTTGAGCAATTTTAGAATTGTTGACCTCCCATCAATTCATTTCTAGGATGATGAGTGACTGTCTAAAAAGTCTAAAGAACTCTATCTTTTTCTTAGAAATGCTTTGATGGGAGGTCATTCATCCTAAAATTGCTCCAACAAGAGCACTTCTATGATGGGTGACTTTCTAGGAAGTCTGAACAAAACCTACATACCATCTGAAGTGCAGTATTTTTTTTTAGTTTTATTTTTAGTAAATAGAAAGAAATACTATAAATATTATTATTGCTAAATTGTTTAGGATGGATGATGTTATGGGAAAGTGAACAAAAACCACATATCATCTGAAGTGCGGTACTTTTTCTTTTATCTTTATTTTTAGTTCATAAAAAGAAATACTCTAAATATTATTGTTGCTAAAGTTGTTCGGTTTCTTTATAGTATTTCTTTGGGCAAAATGCATTTTAGTACCCTTTAATTTTAGCTTTTAGTTAGGGGTCTGTAAATTTATTTTTTTTTACAGATAATACCCTCTACTATCTAAACCATTAAAACAAAACAGTTTCTTTTAAAAATTGATCACGTGATAGTCACGTGAGAAATAAAATAATTATTTTTTTATAATTTCGTGTTTAACCATTATCTGTTCAATAAGATTAGCCTATAACCAATGATTTGAAGCCATGTGGATTATTTTTCCACATCACATAGCAGGCCATTATCTTTAATTACAACCTATTTCTCTTCCAAACACAATTTCCACATATTTCACTCTCTCTCTCTCTCTCCCCCCATTTACAACCAAACCCTCTCTCTTTTGCTACCAAACGTATTTTCTTTTAAACTGAAAATCCATAGAAATCCTACGGTCTGTTTTCTCTATCTTGCCTATTTCTTTTATGCCCAAAATAAAAAATGCACAACGAGGATGATCTCAATGTGCACTTTTCTCTTTTCCCTGAAAAAAAAAAAATAGTGTATAAGATACCAAACCTCCTTTAATAATAGCAAGATAGAAGTCTCATAGATCAAACAAATCTTTTTTGTTTCTTTTTTCTTTTTCATTGAAGGTCAACCCAAAATGTAAAAATAATGGAAGTTGAAAAATCTCAAAAACTAATTAGTACTAGATCTTTGTTTAAATAATTCAAAAATTGAATTTCCTTTTAAGAAAATACATTAAACTTCCTTAGAGGATAGGTATGGCAAATAGGTGTTGATGAATGGATCGGTAGCCCCTTTTGTAAGTGAATGGCTGTTCTTATCTCTTTCTCCCCTTCAAATTGCATATTTCCTTCCTTGCAGTAATGGTACTCCTCAACGCTATCTAGATCTTTCACTATCTCTATGTGCAGCTGAAGCTATATAAAGTGGCCTAAACACCCATGTTTTGTTTATGAAATGCAATATAGCAAAAAATAAATAAATAACAAAAGGTTTTATAACCAATTTATGAAATGCAATATATTTTAGGGATCCACAGTAATAATAAACTTTCTTTTTATTATTTAATTATTCTTCCACGTTAAAATCCACCTGAATCTTACACCTTAAACTTTGCAACGATTTATGTGGAAATGAATTCATATCCTATCGCATTTATGTTAAATGTAACTTCTTTGCTATAACAATCTACGGAAGCATGGTTCCTTGCTAACCAATCCATGCCCAAGATTACGTCAAGTCCGGATAGATCCAACAGGATCAAGTCTGCCTCCATCACTTGATCTTTTCCTGGCAACCCGCCATGGTCACCGGAACCCGTCACCGTCGGTGGTGCGTTCGGTGGCCACTAGCTGTGATTTTTGGTGGGAAGGTAGAGCTAGTGATGGGTAACTCAATGGGACTGGCGATGAGGTAAACGGTGGCCAGAATAGGAAGAAATCAGGTTTGAAGGAATTGGCACCGCCGCTGGAAAAAGCCTCGATCCGGGCGCGTCGGCGGTCGGTTGGCCGTGGTTTTTGGTTAGCCGGCCGGTTTTTAGTGGTCTTCAAGGTGGGGTGGTGCGTGTGAGGAAAGGGTGGCCGAAAAACAGCTAAGTGGCGGTGGCCGGTCGGTTCTCTCTCTAGCTCTCTCTCTCTCTCTCTCTCTCCTCTTCCGCCGCTCGTGCATTTTTTGCCTGAATAAAAGCCACCCGTGGGTGACACTGTTCACTCACGGGATTGGCTGAAATTGCTACACGTGGCCCGTACTGTTCACTCAAGCCAGATATATTAAAATATTACGGTAGTCGGAAAACTTCACAAGTCCATAACTTTTTAACCAGATGTCCAATTTAAGCGTGCCGCTAGTCTATGAACTCATATCAACGAGTATTTTACAACCATACAAAAGTCAAAACAAAATTTTACAACCATAAAAAGTCAACTCGGGGCACCTTTTGGACAGTTTGAACCTCGACTTGTTTTGCCCATAACTTTCAAACCGTAGCTCCGTTTTCGACGTGCTACTAGTCTACGAACTCGGGGCATCATGTACTTCGGTACGGTACCACGGTCAACTAGAAATTTAAACCGGAACAAAAAGTCAACTTTTGACCCACTCAGTCAACGGTCAACCTCGGTCAACGTGCAAGAATTCCGATGTAGTTTGGGACGGGGTGTTACAGTTACAGTTGGTATCAGAGCCAGACCCGAATTAGTGTACCAGCAAGAATGCTGGGCACCAAGGGGGTGAATTGTGAGATCCCACATCGGTTGGAAAGGAGAACAAAACATGCCTTATAAGAGGGTGTGGATACCTTTCTCTTGAGAGGCCTTTTAAAACCGTACGGGCTGGGTCCAAAGCGGACAATATCTCATGCGGGTGGACTGGGCTGTTACATTTCAGCTATCATGTCAGATGCAAGGTGAGGGTCAGTCTATGCATCTGAGCCTTCATTTGTGAGAATGAAGACAATATTTTGAGAATCATATTTGATCACTTTTTTCTTTTTCTTTTTTTGTCTATTTGCCAACTATCTTTTTTAAAGCTAAGAGTTTTACTATGGAGGAGACACTTTGACATATTTTTGGTAAATGACACTTCAACATGTTTGGTAGGGAAAAATATTGGATGAGGGGGAAAAAAAGAAAAGGCAAACCTTGATTGCAACATTATACAATGCACCATCCATCGTAAGCTACCTTGCTAGATATTTTGGATCCTCTCTCTCTCTCTCTCTCTCTCTCTCTCTCTCTATCTCTCTCTCTATCTCTATCTTATCTTTATCTTATCTTGCATCTAACTATGTGTATATGAAGGAGAAATGAACTTTGAGTGTCGGGTGTGAATGTCTGTTTGGCATGTTTCTTTATATTAATTGTTCATTGGGACACTAAAATTTGGTTATGTCAATTGAATTTTAAAATTTAGAATTATTTGAGTTAAACCTTGAAATTTCAAATTTATTGCAAATTAGTTCAATCTTGGGGATTATTAAAGGTTAGTGCATTTGGCCCCATCCTTTTCTTTTCTTTTCTTTAAGAAAGAAATTCACAGCTTATTATTAATAGGTGGCTCTGATGCAATGAAAAAAATAATATAAAATAAAATAAATATTTTTTTAAAATTTTTCAAATTTTTTGTTGAAAAATAAATTATGCTGATGTCATGGAATAGTAAATTTTACCATTAGTTAATTAGATTGATTTATAATAAATTTGAAACTACAGATTTCAATTTAAACAATTCCAAATTCCATAATTCAATTTGCATAATTCTTAAATTTAAAGTGCTAATCAGCAATTAACCATTTTTTTTCTTTCTTACGTTCTCACTAATGTTATTATTACAAATCTTTCTCTTAACTTAACACTCCATTCCCTTAAACCAAACCACTTCTTTCCTTTCATTTTCTCTTTGTACGAACTTATTCTTTCTATGCTTGTCTTTTATCTTTTCAAGAAATAGAAAGAATCAAAAGAAAATAATTAAAGTTTTCATTCATTTTCACTTAACTAAAAGCATAGGATGAGCTTAGATTTCCAAACAACTTGCAGCGTTAGGATAAAAGTGGGTTATTTCGTGCTCTTTGGGTGTATTACAGATAAAACATGATGAAAATCGAAGCGCATGGTTCACATCCCCAAGAAATACATTTGTTTTTTTTATTTTTTCAATTTTATAAAATATAAATAATTATTAATTTAATTAAAATAAATTGGTTTTTTATTTTTATATAATATATTGCATGTTTTTCAATCAATATAGGATAAAAATTTTCAGCTTTTCAAACTTTTAATTATATTTTACCCTTTTTCAATTAAAGATAATGAAAATTAACTAATGATGGGATGTGTTTCGATAATCTTTCAAATTATATGATACTTTCTTAAACAGGGATAAAAAGACAGGAATCCATATAATATTAATCCAAAGAAAAAAGCAAGAGGAAAGAAAATAAAAAAAAAAGCAAAGTTTCTTTTTCAAATGGTTTTCAGCTATCATGTTAGATGCCAGGTGAGGGTCAGTCTCTGCATCTGAGCCTTCGTTTGTGAGAATGAAGACAATCTTTTGAGAATCAGATTTGATCCCTTTTTTTTTTTTTTTTTGTTTTTCTTATTTGCCAACTATCTTTCTTAAAGCTAAGAGTTTTACTATGGAGGAGACACTTTGACATGTTTTTGGTAAATGACACTTAAACATGTTTGGTAGGGAAAAATATTGGATGAGGGGGAAAAAAAGAAAAGGCAGTGGAGGAAGAAGAAAGATAGAATGGAAGACTAATTTCTTATTTGGTAGTAGGTGAAAATTTTCCAACCATCAAAGTCAATCATTCTAGAAGTCAATAGGTTGAAGGAAGAGAGAAAGTTATGCCAACCACTTTTTGGAGAGCTTAGAAGCCATAAATATACGTAGTTGCGAGCAAAATATATATGTTTTATTTTGGGCAAAAGTGAGCAAAAGTAAAGTTGTTTACATTTTTTTTTTCTGTCAATAATAAATTAAATCACTTGGAAAAGAAATTTCTATAATACAGAGTGCTGACCTGTTCCAAGATTACAGCCAAACAATGCCAACTTTCTTTTGAACATTCTTACTTTATGGTTTTAATTATTTCCAAGGGAAAACTTCCAAATCATGTTCAAGATATTATATGTGCAAAATACTCGTTATTCTGTAAAAGAGGTAGCTTGCAAATTTCCTAAGAAACTCTCTCATTAAATGGGAATTTCATTTTCTCTTTTCGTAGGAGGACCCAATATCTAACTTAACCACAAGTTGTTCATCCACAAAATAAAAGAAAACAGTAAATTGTTGAAAAATGAAAATGGAATGGAAGAGATGACTATTAGGTAAACCCTGTTTGAACATGAATAGCTCTAAGGTGGCTCTAGGGTAATTGAATATATAAAACTGATATATACGTATATATGTTAGAAATTGAGGGGAAAAATGTTTTGGGAATTGCTTGAAATTTAGCGGAATTGCCATTTCAGAGGGAGGAACACAATTCACAATTTTCATTGTCCATGATTTATTCACCGGCATTTGGAAAATAATTTACCCGTTATTTCACAATGAATGTGAAAAGCAGTTTAACAAGTGCTTTGCTTGTCTTTTGTTGCGTGCTTTTGAGCAAGGTATAATGGAAGTACTCTCCTTTGGACAAGCACATAATTTTTTTAATATTCCATTCATGGCCACCGTCATGGTAACTTCAATGTTGGTTAAATTTCTAATGTGCTTTTGTAGTGAAAGGAAACATGTACTAAAAATTGATATTGTTGTATTAAAATTGTGAAGAAAACATGAAGGGGCTAGAGGGATTGTTGAAATTAAGATATCATTGTTACAAAAATTGATTGGGTTTCTTTAGATATTTTTTTCCTTATGTTATTTGGATGATTCGGAACATGTGATAGCTTCATATCTAGCGCCATATGATCCTTTTGTTTATTTCATAGAGTTATAGTATGTGTAATCTTATATTTGGAAAACTTATATTCATTAGGACCATGATCAAGATGTCTATAGTCAAAAGATAACAATTGCCATGCTCTGTTTTTAATAAACTGAGCAACATTTACAAATTGCCATCCTCTGTTTTTTGAAAACAGAGCTAACTTTCCCTAGTAGGAATCTGCTTAGAAATAAACAGAGCACTTGTCTCCAATGAAGATAAATATTGACCGAAGATGAACTAGCTGAGAGAGAAAACTAGCTATTATCGACTGAAGAATGAGTGGTGCAACTCCATATCATCTTCATTGCACGTAGCATCTCCTTTAGAGATGCCATCCACACAAATGAGGATCACATCAAACCAAATTCCATTGAATGTTGATTCCCTATACTTCACCAAATGAACCAACTCACACACATCTGAGCATCATCACAAAATGGAAATAGTTGTTAAAAGAGATAAATGTATGTAAAATAGCACAAGGTGATAAGAAGCATCTCTTTCAAAAGTCTTGTTAGCTAAGTCTAACGTTTTGAATATTCTGCAAGTTTCGTATTGTGGATCATGTATATATTACAGTATATAATTATTGTAAACAATCAAGACTCAAGAGCATCAATACAAGTGTGAAGTATTCATTCCATACAATGTTACTCTTCGTTCCCTCTCTTTTGCATTTACTCAAATATGAATTTCAACATCTTTGGTACTTTTATTTATTAATATAGTTGAAACAAACATATATATATATATATATATATTATTTGACCACTTCTACGTTTATTCTTTTAATTTTATTAATCTCATACCAAATAACTATTTTTTTTTTCAAAGTTAATTCTTGGCTAATGATGTATTATGTATACCATCAAATATTCTCTATTGTACATCTGAGTCATATTATATCATATATGCATATTTAGTAGATGATGTAAGCCATGCATTCATATATAGTTCTATTATGTATGTGTGCCAGAAAACTTACAATTTCAGTATCTTGTAGCTCTTTGTTTGATAGGATTACGTCAAGACTAATAACCTTTAAATTAAATAAGTCATTTATCTAATAATATAATATCAAGACTAATATGTCAAATGAAGTTTACTCAATTGATATGTTATTACCACTTACACTTGTAAGCTTATGAATTTAAAACATCAGAACAAGTTGGGGGATAGGGCAAGGGATTATTATAAACAATAATAAATAAATAAAAATCAAAATTAATGTTAGATTTTTTTTTTTTTTGGGGCCCATCAAGCTGTCTTTGTCAGGATCCGTCCAAGATCCCTCACCTGAACCTTAGATAAATCCTGATTTCAAAGAAACCCTACCGGACCCTCTAATGGAAAATCCGGCAGAACCTCCCCTAAGGGTTGGATTTACCACAATTTTCCTGCACAGAAAATGCACTTCTATATACACCACCTTATTCCTCCCACTTTACTACAATTTACTTCCACAAGTTTGCAGGACTTCAAATAAATGACAGAGAACCAGTGCAGAATTATATAAATAATTGTCCAAATCGTATACAAAGCATTATCAAATACAATTGAATATGAAATTTAATACAATACAAGATAAAAAGAAATAATACAAGATAGAAAGGAAAAAAAAAGCCTCTTGCACTTTCAGCAACGAACCAAGATGTCGAGCTCACTCCCGGACGATCAACGTCGACTAGCCTGGGCCTAAGGGAACAAAATTTAAAAACGTGAGATGCTAATCATTTCAGTGAATGACCCAATCTACTATCCAATAATAATAATAAAGGATAAATAACTTAGTTAATTGATTAATAATAAATAAGTAAATAAATAATAGGTAGTTAAAAAAATAATATTTTCCCTTAAAACCCTCACAATTCACTCAGTTGGAAAAGTTCCCTTTTTAAAACATTTTCACAAAATCCAACATTTTATGCCCCAAAAATCCAGAAAATATTTAATTAATAATTTGCAAATAAAAGAGCATAAATTAATAATCCAAAAATCTTAGTGGGAAATAATTATAAAAAATAAGACTAATGACAAATATTAAATTGGGAATAAAGTATTGTAACTAATTAATACGAAAACACAATAAAATTTACCTTAACAAAAATGATCCAAGAAATATTTAAATAAATAAAATAAAACCAAATAATTAACAATAGAACTCAATTTAGAATACCAAAACAATGTAACTTATAAAACACTATTAAAAAAATTTTAATTTAAATAAAATTATAAAATATTGTATAACTAAAATCATATCGTGAAAACCATATGATACACCCACTATATACCAGTGGCACCAACGGTACCCAGCATCCCAAGCACCACCAGACAAGAGGTTAAAGAGAGAAACCGGCATATGGTCGTGTGGCGTCCCACTACGCCACTGCAAACAGGCCTCCCGACCATGGCAACCATAGGACAATCCCATAAATCACCTGTGCATTACTCACATCCACTTGCGCGCTAATTATATCCATGTATACAGAACACCAGTACGTGTATGGTGCATCTAAAAATCATAAAATTCAATATATTTATTTCCAAATCTCAAAATCTCATAAATACTATCGGGTTTATTCCATCCAATTAAACCCGTAAATTTTTCACAATTCCTTTATAAATCATCGTCATAAATCCATCGCATAAATTCCACCAATTTCAAATCCATCAATGAAATTAACAATAATTTAAAATAAATATTCCTTCAATTCTTCAAAATTCAAAATATAATTAAATTTCACAATTCATCAATATATAAATACATTTTTATTAAACACAAATAAATTCACAATTAAATTCAACAGCAATTCAAATTCACAATTTCTTTAAAATTGAATTTCATAAAAATAAAATCTCCATAATTTGTCAAAATCAAATTATGCTTTAATACACATATACATTTCAATTTATTTAAATTGTACCATCAAAATTCCAAACAAAATTTTACTAAACAATTAACACATGAAATATCACATTATCAAATAATCAATTATCACAAAATACTTATAATTAAACACCCAAAATCAAGTTTGCAGGTGGGTCACTCACCTTGAGCACGCAATCCAACCAAGATCCTCCATATGATCAATTCTACGACTCACACGTGCTCCTAAAATAACAATATTACACAGGATCAAATAAATTAATATTTTTTTTGGATAAATAATACTCGATACCGGAGGGGTTTAATACAAACGGTGTCCAAAATTCGTAAATAAGGTATCTATGGAAAGCTAATGAAACGAGGATCACATTACCAACCTCCGTTGGACTCAACTTAACCGCAGGTGGTCGGAAAGTGGATGGAAGGTTTCGACCGAACTTCCTCCTCTTCTATCTCACAAACGGCTTGGAAATCTAGAGGAAAGGACCAACCACTACCTCAACGACCTCCGGCTTTGGGCGCCGATCCCAGCGCATCCACCGACCAATCGACCGATGACTGGGTGCCAGGATTCATCCAACTGTGGGCCACCACGCCGTCCGACGCGTGTAGCCGTACGGTGGCCAGAAGAGATGCAGTATGGAGAGAGAGATTGACGAGAAGGAGAAATGAAAAGAGAAGGAGAAGAAGGAAGAAGAAGAAGAAAGGAAGAAGAAGCCCGTGGAGGCATTTTCCCACGTGGGGGAAAAGGAAAAAAGAAGAAAAAGAATATATATATATATATAAAATAGTATTAAATAATACAATATTTTAAAAAAAACTTTACAGATTCATAACTTGTAAACCACATATCCGTTTTGGACGTGCCACTAGTCTATGAACTTGCATTGACAAGTACTTCATAATATACATGAGTCAAAACTCAACTTTGCACGAATAAAAAGTCAACTCCGGCACCTCTTGGACAGTTCAGATATCAACTTGTTTTGCCCATAATTTTCAAATGGTAGCTCCATTTTCAACTTGCTACTAGTCTATGAACTCGAGTCGATGCATACTTTGCAAGATACCCCGATCAAAGAGAAATTCCATCCAGATCAAAAAGTCAAATTTGACCCCTCTCGGTCAATGGCGATCAAACCCGGTCAATCTCGGTCAACGTAAAGAAAATTCCAATGTTGTTTGGGACGGGGTGTGACAGTCTTAATGTGAGCCAGTCTTTTAAATTATACCAGTCATTTATCTAATAATTTTTAAATGTTAATCTAATTAACTTATTATATTATTAAATATTAATTATTAAACTTGTAAATACTAGGCATCAAAAAATTTTGCCATATAATATAATTGTTATACTGCTAAGAAAAAATAAAAAGGAAGAAGAAAAAAATTTGCCATATAATATAATTGTCATATTGCTAAGAAAAAATAAAGACGAAGAAGAATAAGAAAAACAATACAAGCATCTATGCAACAGAGAGAGAAAAACAAAAATAAACAAGAGGGAAAAAAATTTTGAAAGAAGAGAAAAAAGAAACAAATCTAAAGGGGAAAAAATAAATAATTAGAGTCAGAGGAAAAAATAAAGATAAAGAGGAATAACGATATAAAAGAAGATAAGAAAAACAGAAAAGGAAAAAGTGAAAGATAAGGGGGGGTAAAAACCTAAAACTTGAATCTGGTGCAAAAATAAATAAATTAATTAATTCATAATTAATTCGGTAAAAATGAAAGGAATAAAAGTATAATAATATAAATATACATATAATACATAATTAATTCAAATCCGTAACATAATTATGTTGTAAATAACAAAGTATTTACCATTAAAAAAATTACTAACTTACCTAACAAAAATTTTTCTTTTAAAATTTCTTATTCCAACTTTGGAACTTTTTTATTTTTACCAGTTTAGATTTTATATATTAATTCATATCCGTAACATAATTATGTTGTATATGACAAGTATTTATGCTTAATATTATTTTAGTCAATTAGTTTTGGCTATTCATTAGTTTGAATTTATTTGTTTTAGATTTTTTTTTATTAGTTTACTTTTTTAATTTGATTCTTGTTTCGCTTTTAATATTTTATTTTGTAGGATTATATCCCATTTTGCTACCTAAATACACTGTAACAATGTTATTTGTATTTCTATAATCAATAAGGAAATAGAAACCATCTAAAAATAAATTTTCTTTTAATTCACCAGCATTTGGAAAACTATTTACCCGTTATTTCACAATGAATGTGAAAACCAGTTTAACTAGTGCTTTGCTTGTCTTTATGATGTGTGCCTCTAAGTAAGGTATAAAGGCAGTACTCTCCCCTGGACAAGCATAAAATTTTTTTAATATTCCATTCATGGCCACCGTCACGGTAACCTCAATGTTGGTTAAATTTCCAATGTGCTGTTTCTAGTGAAAGGAATCATGTACTAAAAATTGATATTGTTGTACTAAAATTGTGAAGAAAACATGAAGGGGCCAAAGGGTTTAAAATTGTGAAGAAAACATGAAGGAGCCAGAGGGGATGTTGAAATTAAGATGGTATTGCTAGTAAAATTGATTAGGCTTCTTTATATTATTTCTTTCCTTTTGTTACTTGGATGATTTGGAACATGTGATAGCTTCATATCCAGCACCATTTGATCCTATTGTTTATTTCACAGAGTTATAGTATGTGTCATCTTAGATTTGGAAAACTTATATTCATTAGGACAACGATCAAGATGTATGTAGTCAAATGATAACACATTGCCATGCTCTATTTTTTAAAAAACAGAGCAACTTTTACAAATTTCCATCCTCTATTTTTTGGAAACAAAGCTAACTTTCCCTGATAGTAGGAATCTTCTTAGAAATAAACAGAGCGCTTGTCTCCAGTGAAGATAAATATCGACCGAGACTTGAGTTTTTGAGACTCAACCTTACTTGTTCCAACATCTGATCGGACATCTTGCAACATTTTCGAGCATCCTTCATGTGAGATCCCACATCGGTTGGAAAGGGGAACGAAGCATGCCATGTAAGTGGGTGTGGATACCTTTCCCTTGAGATGCGTTTTGACAAAACCGTGCGGGCTGGACCTAAAACGGACAATATCTCATGCGTGTGGACTGGGCTGTTACAGTTGGTATCAGAGCCAGACCCGGATTGGTGTTCCAGCCAAGACGCTGGACCCCAAGGGAGGTGGATTGTGAGATCTCATATCAGTTGGAAAGGGGAACGAAGCATGCCATATAAGTGGGTGTGGATACCTTTCCCTTAAGACGCGTTTTAACAAAACCGTGCGGGCTGGACCCAAAGCGGACAATATCTCTTGCGGGTGGACTGGGCTGTTACACTTCAAGGTTGTGATTCCAACCAAATGACCATCTTTTCCTATGATGCACTCCTGACCAGGTCGAGATCTAAATGATAAAGACAGGACGACAACCATGTTGACCATCACTTCTCCCATAATTCCAAATTTGACCATTGAAGACTTGCCAATTGAAGAAACAAGTATGTCTTTCTCCATTAGATTTTTGTCCATGTCATTTGAGCATAATGGGAATTCAACATTTTGCTTTCTGACCCATCTCTTTGCATAATTCTTCACCACTAAAGTGCTAACTTCAGATGAGATGACCACTTTCTTAGCAGTAGTTTCGGCCAAACTCTTTAAGTTTTCTGATCTTCCTTCCGAGTCACAAATATGTGACTTCAATTCCTTCATCATATTGCCTTTGTGATTTTTAGGTTGAGTTAGTATTTTCACTGGCCCTTTTTCAGCAGCCTTCTTGTGGTTATTTGCTTCTTGTACTAATATCCTTGCCACAACATGTTGCCGTTGCATTCGTCTCTTCTGAGCCCTGGTGAGCGGTTAATAATGCTTTTATTCTGCACAGTACTAGTGGCTTATTTCTGTAATTGGTGGCCTAAATGTCCTCAGCTTCTCAATTTTATGAGAAACCAATCTTATTCGATTATCTCTCGAAAATGTAACCTAGAGCTTGGAGTCAAATTGCCCCCCTGGTGTTGATGGTTCAACTTCCAATGCCCATCTCACATTTTTAGTCTTAGGCGCTTGAATACTGACTTTGGACTATGAGGCCCGTAATTCTCTGGTGGTGACTTTAACACATTCTGCTCACATATCTCTCCAAGTTGCTTCTTTCCATCGTCAACTCTATGTTTGCAGTGGGTACAAAACACTTTGGTCGAATACTCCTTTTTCAGATTCTGTCATATGAGGATTGTCCTAGCTCGACCTTAATTCTAGGTTTAGTCAAGTTTACAATGTTGGCCGAAACCATATCCACTTAGGCCAATGGGAGAGAATTGCTATCAACCTTCATTACATCCTTTCCTTTTTCCGAAAACTTTAAGGTGCCCTTGTCGATTAAAGCTTGGATTGCATTTTGGAACACTACACAATGAACAGTTTGATGCATCCACATACCATGCCACGTGTAGTACAGTTTCTTTTTAGTTTCTTTCGCTGGGGATAAAACATGGCCGTCGGGTAATTTAATTACCTTGTTGGCTAACAGTAGTAAAAAATTTAGTCAACTTTGGATATGTCAAAACTGTAAACCTTTTTTGGCTCGAGCTGATTCTTTTATGTATCCATGACCAAATGAGGAATCCTTTGGTTCCTTATTGGTTTAGCTAAAGCTTTGCATACATATGGCCTAGTGGCCACTACCTCAGTAGCATCGATTTCGATGGAGGCATCCTTGATTCCTTGGTTTCCAACTTCAACCGAATAAATCTCCGTATTTGGATCTCTATAGTATGATCCCCAATATGAGTTCTTCCTCTGATAATCTTCCCTTAAAATACCTTCATATCTAGATGCTCGAGAGACTATCTTGAACAAATCATGAAACTTCGTCCCGTCAAACTTCTTCCGAAGCTTATAACCCAGTACACTCTAGGCTAGCTTGACAAACTCTCTTTTTGGTATATCCAGATGCCATCTAATCCTTGCCTTTTTGAACAAAGTGATAAAGTTCTCCACTGATTCTCCTTCCATCTGACGCAAACACGACAAATCAGCCATAGAGATCTCCTGCTCAATCCTGTAAAATTGTTCATGGAATTTCTGCTCTAATTCTTGCCACCTATGGATTGAGTTTGGTTGCAGGTTGATGTACCACGAGAAAGCAGAACCTGTCAAAGAGTTAGCAAACAGATGGAGCTTTAAGAATTCATTGGCCACAGCTTCTCCACATTGAATAGTGAAGCGGCCTATGTGCTCCACAGTGGATTGATTCTCTTCACCCGAAAACAAGGTGAATTCAGGAAACCTGAATCCCCTTGGAAATTCTATCCGATTAATAGCCTCTAGGTAAGGCCTTTTATAGGATGATCGGCCAATTCTTCTGAATGTAGGGCCGATCTTTTCCTGGATGATTGTCTCAACGGCCTCCCTATCCATGCCCTGGCCATTGTGTATCCAGTTTCAGACATTATGCTTGTGTCTCCATGTCGGGTCGTGGTAGTCGGTCTGGTGGTGATGATCTTCATTTTGGCCATATAGAAAGTTTTGGCCAAATTGTTTAGCATTCCCCCCACCATGACCTTGATTTTGGACAGGTGGCAAAATATGGAGCTGAATGTCTGCCTTCCTCCGTTAACATTATTTGTAGCCTGAGGGGCCTGCATGCCATAAGGTGTGGCTTGAAAAGCCCGCATTAGATGTGGTACAGCCTGAAGGGCCAGTACAATCTGTTCTTCTTGGCCATTTCTAACATTCTGGCCTTGGTTTTCGGTTGGTCCTCCACCATAAATTGGGTGCCGAGCTGGTAGGGGAATATAAGGTTGTTGTTCTGGCATGACTATCCTTCCTTTACTTCCATTTGTTCTCGCTAGAACAGCTGGTGCATCGGTTCTTACCGTGTTACCTTCAAGTAAGGCTGAAAAGGCCTGCAACTATTATTCTTGCCCAGTAAATGGCCTTGCCCCACTCGACGAGGCTTGAGTAACTTGCAATTATTGATGCAACAAATCCATAATGCCTTCCAGCATTGTTGGTGAGTCTCCTGATATGCTTCCATCTTCCTTTGTCCTTCCTTCAGATCTCGGGATAGCAAACAGATCAACCCGTGGGTAGACATCTCTATCGAATCGAGAGTCTTGCCAACTTCTTCCTCTTTGTTTTTGTTGCGGGTGTTGGACTCCAAAGACCTTGATCGAGTCTGAATCATTATCTTCAATTAAAAATTTGTGTAGTCCCATCGGACATGCCAAAAAGATATGTTGGAATAAAGTTAGAAAATTTTCAACAATCTGTCGTCTCCTAAATTCGCGAGTATGCCACTTCAAACCTGTAACAGTTCAAAGAAATAAAAAAAAATGTGCACCAAATGTAACACCCCGTCTCAAAGTACAACGGAAATTTTCCAACTTTGACCGTTAACCGTTGACCGAAGGGGTCAAAAGTTGACTTTTTGACTCGGATGGAATTCTAGGTTGACTGAGATACCGTTACTAAGTAAACGTTGGCACGAGTTTGAAGACTAGTAGCACATTGAAAACGGAGCTACGGTTTGAAAGTTATGAGCAAAACAAGTTGAGGTCCAAACTGTCCAAGGGATGCCGGAGTTGACTTTTTATTCATGCAAAGTTGAGCTTTGACTCATGCATGGTTGTGAAGTACTCATCGATACGAGTCCGTAGACTAGCGGCACATCCGATTTGGACATGTGGTTTGAAAGTTATGGACCTGTAGAGTTTTTCAAATACTATATTATTTTAATATTATTTTTAAACGTGTAACAATGTGCCACGTGTGACTTAATAAATGTGACCATGTGTCACCATGATGTGATGCCACATGTCAACCATGCTTAATACCATATTATTTTATTATTGTTATTTTATATAATAATATTATTTTTAATATTATTTAATTATTTTATTTTATTTTTTATTTCTTTTTCTTTCTTTTTCTTTTCTTTTTCCTTTTTTTTTCTTTTCCCCCATGTGAGAAAACACCCAGCCCCCACCCGAAGCCTCCTTCTTCTTCCTCTTTCTTCTTCCTTTCCTTTCCTTCTTCCTATCGGGCCCTTGCCGTTTCTTCGTTTCCGGCCACCGGACGGCCACACGCGCCGGCCACCGATGAAGCCCAGTTCCCGGAGACCCTGACCTCCAAGTTTTCCTGCCAGATGCCGCCGGACGCGCCCAGATCGAGCCGGTGAAGTCGGCGGCAGTGGGTTGAATTTTTCCAGCGATTTTCGCCGTTTCCGGCCAACCCAATCTGGTCTTCCACCCCTTTCCCCTTATTTTGGGTCCTCTGAGTTCAAATATGGCCTCCAATTGTTTAAATTCAAAGTGGTTCGAAAGTTATGAGGAGATGAAATTCGGCCAGTACTTCCCAGGAAAATTCCGACCACCACCGGCAGAATTGGGGTCAATGGAGACCAGTAATGCGATCCTCGTTCCATAAGCTTTGTTTCGGTATATTACTCGTCAATTTTGGTTAACGTTTGTGTTTAACCCCCCGGGTACCGGGTATTATTTATCTGAATAAAATATTATTTTATTTGACTGTGTGTGAATTGTTGTTCTAGGAGCACGTGTGCGTCGTGGAATTGATCCCATGGAGGATCTTAGGTTAATTGCATGCTCCAGGTGAGTGACCCACCTTAAAAACTATTTTCGGGTGATGATTTATATTTATTTTGTGATATTTGAATATTTGGAAAATATATGTATGTGGTTGGAATTTTATAAAATTGGGTATTTATAGTATACTGTCAAATTTCGGATGTTTGGTTATATGCATACATATATATTTTTTGATGTCATGATTGAATATTGGAGAAATTCAAAGAATTTATTATTTAAATTCTGGATTACTAATATTATTATTTTTACCAAGAATTTTCATGTACAATCAAGGGCTTATGAAGAGAAAATATATTTAAATATTTTTGTGAGCATTATATATTATTTTGGAGGAAAAGAAATTGATTTAAAGGATTTGAAGAAAAATATTGGTATGATGGTACTGTATGTTTTAAAAAGGTAATTATGCATTTATAATGCGAGGTGGTTGATTTCATGGTTTTGAGTAAACCATATTTCTTTTCTATATTGATGATTTATGGTGAGAAATGCAAGGAATGTGGGATTGGAGATTTTTATAACTTCCACGGTAAATTTCGGAAATTTTTGGTAATAATAAAAATGGGCTATTGGTATTTATTTTATTTTAATTATTTTAGACGCACTTATGCAGTACTGGTGTTCTGTACCATACATGAGATTGTGATTAGCGCGCAGGTTTTAGTCTCCCGTGAGTTACCTATGGACTTGAGGGCAGGCCAGTTTAGTATAGTGCACATAACCGTCCTCCTCCTAGGCTGGGATGACAGTCTCCCGTGAGTTACCTACGGACTTGAGGGCAGGCCGGTTTAGTATAGTACACATAACCGCCCTTCTCCTAGGCCGGGATGACAGGTTTTAGCAGCGGCGCTGTCGGAACGCCGAAGCGACTGTATGCCGGTCTCTCTTTAACCCCCGCCTGAGGGTGCTCGGGACGCTGAGTATCATAGGGCATCACTGGTATATAGTGTGGTGCATCAGGCTATTTTCGATTTGAATTTTTAAGCTTATTATTTGGAAATACTATTCAAATAAAATGGTTAATTTATTTAAGTTTTACCGTTTATTTCGACAAATAATTTTTATAGCATTTTTCTATATGATTTATTAATTGTTATTCAAAATTTACTTTATTCCGGATTATTTTTCTGAGTGCATTGGATTCCAAAAATTGTTGCATTTTATTGGTAATTATCGATTAAATATTTTCATATAAATCGTGGTGCTCTATATTATTATTTGCATGATTTTGTATTTTAAATGTTGATATTCCATTTATTTATTATTTAATTAATTATTTATTGGCTACCTTGATTTTTGGGGAAATATAATTGCTGGGTTTTGTGAAATGTTTTAAAAGGGGAACTTTTCCAACCGAGTGAACCGTGAGGGTTTTGAGAGGAATTATTATTTTCAATTAATTATTATTTATTTACTCATTTATTGTTAATTATTCAAATGTGCTATAATTTTTGTTACTATTATAATTCTATAGTAGATAGGGTCACTCACTGAGATGATTAGCATCTCACGTTTTTAAATTCAGTTCCCTTAGGTTCGGGCTGGTAGGCGACATCAGAATCAACTCGACGTTTGTTGCTGTTGAGTTTCAAGAGTTATGCTTCCTTGTATTCTATTGTATTATTGTTTCCTATTTTATGTTGTATAACTTTCATACTCATCTGTAACTTATGATGCTCTGTATATTTACTGGACCTATTGTATCAATACTACATGAATTTCCTGTTTATTTTATCGGAGTGCTGAAAGTTGTGGATTAAATTGTAATAATGTGGGAGGAATAAGGGGATATTTCTAGAAATGTGTTTTCAGTGCAGGAAAATTATGGTAAGTCCAACCCTTAGGGGAGGTTCTGCCGGATTTTCCATTGGAAGGTCCGGTAGGGTTTCCTTGGGATCAGGGCTTGTCTAGGGTTCCGGTGAGGAATTTTGGACGGGTCCTGACACCAAATGAATTAAACTCCTCAGACGATTGTATTGATTATTGGAGAACAAAAATAATCTTACAAGATCTGATTGCCTTAATGATTAAAGGACAACTAAGAACAATAAATTAGAGAAAGTAAATTCTAAAGAGAATAAACTAATTAGTCTAAGGTCTTGTAGCTGTAGTAGAGATATGTCAAGCTCACTTCAAAGCCAATGGAGCTTCAATTTATATAAGAGAAAATGGCCAAATACTTCATGCACTTTCAGCCGAAACTCCAACTTCAAAATCTCAATTTATACATGTGACAATTGCATGACCATCCACTCCCAATTAATTAATCTCTCAATAATAATACTCCAATAAATTGGAAATATTAATTTTAAAAAAATAATATTTTTTGGCCAAACAAGATGTGTATGTAAGACAGCGTAAGGTGATAATAAGTAACACTTTCAAAAGTCTAGTTAGCTAAGTGCAAAGTTTTGAATATTTTGTAAGTTCGTAAACAATCAAAACTGAATGGTATCAATACAAGTGTGAAGTATTCATTCCATAAAATATTACTATTCGTTCACTCTCTTTTGCATTTGCTCAAATATGAATTTCAACATCTTCTGGTGCTTTTATTTAATAAATTTTAATTCTCTTTTTAGAAATATCGTTTCTTTTTAAATTTTCTTTCCTCTCGGTCTTTTCTTTGGTTTTTTTTTCTAATTTTTTTCGACAATCTTAATTAGAGTTGCTATGAAATTGCAGCACTTTTTTTCCAAACTAGATAAAAAAGTGCAATTTAAAAAAAAAAAAAAGGCATTATTAATTAATTAAAACCAAATTGAAGGCAGCGCATTATATCATAAAACTAATAGTGGAGTTCATTGGAAGTACTTAACAATATCCAGCATAGCAAATACAATACATAGGGAGTTCCAACATTGATATGCAATTTGAATTTAACTATAATGTTTCAACTCCAGAGTCCAAAACGACTTCTGACACTGTTGCGAGGCTCAAATCTTCTGGCTTTTGCTAGTAACACGAGCAGTAACATAAAAGGAAAAAAAAGCAAGAAGAGGACGCCTGTAGACAAGTTGGTAATACCATTGCCAGGAACATAATAGTCGACCTTGAAGATGTTGTGGTTTTCTGTTCTAGGGATGACTGTCTTTATACCTTGCTCGAAAGCAAGAATCATCATGCAAAGTGAGATCTCTGTAACATATACTGTCCAAACAACTGGGAGTATAATAACTGCCAATATTCTTCCACAAACCACGAGAAAAAGGTGGAACAACAAGGAAATAGAAGATACAACAAAAGCCAATTGATCATAAAATAGAAACCATTTGAATGCTTCACTTTGGTAGAGAACTGGTAGCCCTTGGTCGTTGTAACCACCGGGCATTGTGAAAGGGGCCACAAAAGTGGCGGCAGCTATTATTGATGATACCAGTAAATTGACATTGGAGAAATCCTTCACCATATTTCCAAAATGTTCTTCATTTTTATACAGCTTCTTCTTGTCTGATGATACCATTACCATCTTTTCAAGCTGTTTCCAGTCGGCTTCTTCGTTTTCTTCAACTTGTATTTCATCTTTTTTCTTTTCCTTACTCTCAGCTTCATTCGTTTTTCTTGTGTCCACTTTCTGTTCAGAACGTGGTGGTAAAACAATTTCTATCTCCAAACTCATCATGATCTTCAACTGGACCACATGCATGTACGTAATCCATTACACTTTTCAATTATATCAATCAGCTTGAAAATATTTATTAATGCCAGCGCACATGTCTTTGGATGCTTGAAATTAACCAGTATTATAATTGGTTTCAGAAAGGAAGATTAGCATAGAGACAAGAAGTACTACAACACTAAACATATATATAGATACACTATGATTAAATTATGGGGGTTAAATACATACATAAAATAATTTAACTATATATTGACATTATAAATAATGACCCTAAACCAAAACATTTCTTCCATAAAAAAGAAAAGAAAAAGAAAATTTTGAAATTACATAAATATTAGTATTTCTTTTCAGAATAATGAACGATCGAATTGCTTTATATAAATATAGTAGCAATGAATATATATATATATATATATGGCTAATGATGTATTATGTATACCATCAAATATTCTCTATTGTAAATCTGAGCCATGCATTCATATATGGTTCTATTTCGTATGTGTGCCAGAAAACTTACAATTTCAGCATCCTTTAGCTTCTTTTTTGATAGAATTATGTCAACAAATGTCTTTTTGTCCTTGTTTGTAGCTCCCTTGTCAATTCTTGAGTCATTTGTAAGAATTCTTAAAATATGGAAATCTCCTACAGTAGCGGCTACATGCAAAGCTGTATTTCCTTCATTGTCTTTCAGATTTATAAGATCCTGAAATGCCATGGCCCATTCTAGGAAAAATTTCACCACCATTTCCTCGCTACTTTCCACCGCAATATGAAGAGCTGTCCGACCGTGCTTATCCAACAACTCACAAACTTCTGGACAACTTTCCATCAGCACTCTAATGACAGCACCATGTCCTTTCTTTGCTGCAATGTGAAGGGCAGACATGCCTTCTTTGTTCCTAGAGAAAGGAAGGCTCTTCCTATCTTTGTTCAAAAATCGTTCAGCAAGCACCTCGTTGCCAATATGTGCGGCATAGTGAAGAGGAGTCCATCCAAAGTCATCAGCTTGTTCTAGTGTTAAAGCCTGAAGTTTCTCCATAATCTGAAGCCCAAAATCTACATAGGAACCGACAAATCGTAGATAAGGGCTAATAAGTTAAGGAAAGTATATATTTATATAACATATGTATTCAAATGCACTTCACTACCCATCTAACTTACATCGTTTCAATTGAAGGGAGGCTAAAATGTTCAATTGAGATCTTCAATTTTTATTTTGTTTGCAACATCTAGAGAACTAAAAAATTGTTTAATGGTCAACTGAAAGAGGGATACGTGCATCCACTTTTTGACTATTTTGTATAACATATAAATAGGTGGTAAAAATGGCAGCCAAAGATTCTATTTTTGCAGCCTCAAATATACAAAAATGGCAGACAAAGAAAAAATTAAAAAAGGCTTAGGGCGTTGCCTTTAGTTACAACAATCACTTTTGGCTCTCTGAAATAATAAAAGAAGTATTCATTTATTAGAACGGCAGCGAAACTGGAAATTTTTGACCGCTCTTTTTCCTACAATTTCCTATATTGCAAAAAAAATTGAAAAGAGTTAATTTCATCCATCTTTCCAAAAGCTCATTTTAAATAAAGTTTGAATCCCTATGATTTAAAAATATCATAAATCTCCTTTCTAAGTCATTATATTCCTAATTGTTTCATTAACACTACACCAATTAATATCATTCGCACCCCTTCCTATTTCTAAAACAAAGTTTTAATTTGATTTATTCTTTGATTTAAAAAATATCATAAATTTCTCTTCCAATTTTAAAAGTCATTAATTTTCTTTATTTATTGTTCCATTCATACCTCTTAAATATCATATACATCCCTCGTAAAGATGTTAGTTGTAATTTTTAAAATCATGAATATTAAATTGTAATTTGTGAAAACCTTAAGAAGCAAGATGAAATATTGCCAATTAAAAATCAAGGGCTCAATTGAAAGATTTTAAAACATTAGGCTTTTGATGTAAATAATAAAAGTAGAAGGAAGTAAAGTGCATTTGATCTTTATGTGCCTTAATTATTGAACTCTAACATAATGGCATAATGAATTTTGACACGTTGTGAGCATACATCCAACCTAATTATGTTGAGAGCATATTAATATGATAAGTATTACGAATTGTCGTCTGTCAAACTAACTTTTTATTTTTAAATTATTATTTTAAATGACACCTTTAATAATCGATATCATAGCGACCTTACATTAGAGCATAATCCTAATAGAACATTATTAAGAATAATATTAATACTGTAGTTTAATACGACACTAACGCAAGTTAAGGTTTTTTTTTTTTTTTTTTTAATCAAGACATTACACAAGTTTAGTGAAACAACTTTTTCTAAATTTTGAACCCCAAAAAAAATAAATAAACCCCTTTCTTAATTATTGCAATTTTTTTTTTTTGAAATATTTGTCTTAGCAGGTGTTCTGCCCAAGTGTTAAGAAGGATTGACTTTTGGTCTTGTAATGACCATTCATGATCATGAGTAATATGGAAAAATAAAAGAACCAAATAGTTACAAATTCAGTTCAAATATTTCCCTTTTTTTAAAAAAAAATAAAAATTAAACGGTTAGGGAGTAGATTTAATATTATACATCAACAAAAAATAGATTTAATATTATACATCAACAAAAAGGAGAAAAACTTGAAAGTTTTAAGGAGGAGGATTTCACTTAGAACTAGCTAAACCTAAGACATGGATATGTATTCATAATAGTTCTTACCACCATGCTAAGCCTACAAATACAATGAATAAATTCGTAAATACACTAACTCAAAATTTTAAAAGCTTTTGGACTCTATTAACCTTACATAAAAAAACATGAGAAATATTCAATGTGAGGGCAAATAAGGAAAGTTATTAAATTTTTTTTTTTTAACTCAAACAATGAAGTTAATTAAGGCAACCCACTTATATGTGTATATATATATATATCAATCACTTTCTCACTTTCTCATCATGATGTTTTAATAGATTTTTCATTAAAACTTTACTGATTAATTTTTGAATCTTTAATTGTTGAGATTTAAAAACGTATTTAAATTTTTATATAAGTTAATTAAAAAATTAAAATCCTAAGATGATAAAATAAATTCTACCAAGATGCAGATTTTCTGCCTCTCTTCCTTGTCCCTTTTCCTGTCTCCTCAATAAGGGATTGCCACCTCATTTAAAAAAAATTTAGAGAATAGTATTTCCTCACTGTCATTTTCTCTTCCGTTCAACCTTTGCATTGTTTTTCTATCAACCCACAATATTTTACTTCTAACTCCTAGCTTTTTGATTTCTCATAATTGAATCTGCAAGTTACTTTTTAACTATATTTGCAAATCGTTTATGTTCTTTCTGTATTGCATACCATGGTTTTTTTATTTTTTTAATCACACAATTCACACTCATGGACCATGGTTAAAACTAAATCAATCACATAATTTTAGGACATTTAGTGGCATGTCCCTCTCAGTTACTACATCAATGTTCTGTATGGTGGGTTTTTTCTTCCCCTTTATTTCTCTGTTTCCATTTCTTTTGTGGTTTTTCAGATATGGCTGCTCATTGGTTGGGATCGGCATGTGAAGATTGTGAGCAGATTTAAGATTGATGAGACCAACAAAATTTGTATATAGATAATTTAACTGATGAAGTAAAACATAAAAGGAAATCAAAGGGCAGACAGCATAATGGAAGAGAAACCAATGACAATAAAACTTATGTTTCCTTTTACATTTTAGATTATACATGTTCACTTTTAATTGAAAGAACAGAAAAAGAAACACCAAATGGGGACAGAGGATCTATGTAAACTCTATCATGATTCATATAAATTTTAAATGCATTTTTAAATCTCAATTTTTAAAAAGATCAAATGACATATAAATAAGATACGGATAAAAAAGTTAAAAAAAAATCTAATAAAAAATTAATTAATATCTATATATATAAATTTTACTATGCAGATATCTGCATAAAAATTGATTATATAATATATACATGACATTCAATTTTCCTACCAACTTGATATTCTCGATTTATATAAAATAAAGGTTTTGGTGGGGAGAGCCGAGTGGACATTTTAATCTCCTATCCCTAACATCAATATATATATATATATATAGAGAGAGAGAGAGAGAGAGATGCAACTAAACGTAAATGTTTTAGCAACGGAAGAGAATGACAAATGAAACAAGAATTTATGTCTTGAAGGGAAAGAATGCTTTTACCTGTCTTTGCGATGTCAAGTCTACGCGAGCAAAAAAGTCTACATAAGACAGTTCTTCGCAGTAAATATGTCAGGACCCGTCCAGAATTCCTTTCCCGGAACCCTAGACAAGCCCTGATCCCAGGGAAACCCTACCGGACCCTCCAATGGAAAATCCAGCAGAGCCTCCCCTAAGGGATGGACCTACCACAAATTACCTGCACTGAAAACACACTTCTATAATCATCCCCTTATTCCTCCCGCAACACTACAAATGGTTCCACAATTTTCAACACTTCTCAACAATAACAACAGTCCAGTGCATAAATAAAACATAAGTGTCCCAATAGTATACAGAGCTTTAAGGAGTGCTAAGCAATAGAAATACAACAAGGATGAAATAAATAATACACTGAAATGAAAGAGTACAGGAGTACTTCTCGAAACACAACAGCAGCGGAAAATTGGTTCGCTCCGGAAGGACGTCTACCACCACTGGCACTTAAAAACTTAAGCGCGTAAATCAACTAAGATCCTCCTCGGGATCAACTCCGCCACTCGTACGCGCACCTAAACAACTACAGTGCACCAACCAAAAATATTAATATTTTATTCGGGTAATTCCCAAATGGGTACCTGGGGAGCGAATACCAAACGATATCTAAAAGTTGCGAGTTATATACCGAATCGAAGCTCGAGTGATGAGGATCACTGATTCGGTCTTACTTTCCGGTGATCGGACCCGACGGGGTCGGAATCTCGTCGGAAAGCTTTTTAGGTTTCGGCTCCGCAATTCTCCCAAATCGTCACGAATTGGCGGAAACGGATGCCGGATTTGGGTTCAGGAGATCGAACACAGTGGACTGGGGCCGACCGGGAAACTGGGTACTCGCCGGAACAGTAACTTCCGGCGAGCCACCGCGGTCACCGGCAACCGTCGCCGGCGGCGGCGCGTGCGGTGGCCGTTGGCTGTGATTTTTTGCAGATTTATAGATCGTGGGGAGAGCAATCCAAAGGAATCGGCGGTGAGGCAAACGGAGGCCGGACGGCGGAGAAATCACGGTTTGAAGATTTCCGGCCCCTCGCCGGAAAATGCTCCGATCCCGGCGCCTCGGTGGTCCGATGGCCGTGAAATTTGGTGGGTCGGCCGGACTTGAGGAGAGGATGAAGGGTGTCTGGCACGTGTGGTCGGAAAATGGCCGAAAATGGGTCAGTCGGCGGTGGAGGGAAAAACTCGCCGCCTCGATCCGGGCGCGTCCGGCGGCCGATCGCCATGAAACTTTGAGGTTTTGCCGGAAATTGGGAGGAGAATCTTGCTGGCCAGTGCATGTACAGTAGATCGACCTGAAAATTTGAAAAATTTCGACGCCGGTCGGACTCTCTCTCTCCTCTCTCTCTTTCTCTCTCTTCCCCAAAATTTTTATCAAATAAAAGCCACTGTGTGACACTGTTCATGCCACGTGGACCAATCAGAAGCTGACACGTGGCATCACTGTGCACTTAGGCCAGATATAATAAAATAATACGGTATCCGACGAACTTCAAACGTCCATAACTTTTTAACCGAACGTCTGATTCAAGCGTGCCGCTAGTCTATGAACTCGTATCGACGAGTACTTCACAAGCATGCATGAGTCAAAGCTCATTTCCCCACAAATAAAAAGTCAACTCCGACACCTCTTGGACAGTTTGCACTTCAACTTGTTTTGCCCATAACTTTCAAACCGTAGCTCCGTTTTCGACGCGCTACTAGTCTACGAACTCGGGGCATCATGCACTTCGCCACGGTACCCTGGTCAACTCGAAATTCCAACTGGAACAAAAAGTCAACTTTTGACCAGCTCGGTCAACGGTCAACCTCGATCAACGTGCACGGATTCCGGTGCGATTTGGGACAGGGTGTTACAAAATAAGCGAGCAAAATCGTAAAAATTTACTGTAAACCACAATTTAGTGAACCATACTCTTCCCAAGTTAAAGATACAAGACCTATAAGGGATATTGGAAAAGGACAGAATCTTTAGTTCAATAACGAGGAATGAAAATTTTATTCGGATGGAAAGTTTATTCTTGGTTTTATCACTAGGTCCAACTTACAAATACATAGTTCAATAGTTCAGTGGTTTTATTTTTACCAATAAACTCATAAATTGGTGGCATTCACATATGGTCCTTTTAAGCAAAATTTGTTTTTTTTTTTTTTTTTAATGAAATTATAAATTTTGATTTTTGTATGTTTAGAATTTAAAAATGTGAACGGCAATAATTTTTATAACAATTTGATAAAAATGAAAATGGTAAAATTTATAAAGAACTTATTTTTTAGATAAATATTATTATTACAAATAAATTTGTAAAAGAAAAACTTTTATTTAAACTCTTTCATTTTTTGTCCTAATTATAATTAAATTCTATACTTTTGAAAAATTATCATCATATTTATTTAAACTCGTTAATTTAAATCATTAAAGATCATAATTATATTTTTATAATATTATTAGTTAATTATAAAATGTCCATTTTTAACATTCTTTTGTTAAATTAATTAGTAAAAACTAATAATTAGTCTACTTTGATAGATTTAGAATACTATAAGAAGTTTCATATTTTAATAATGATTTTCCAAAAATGTAGGATCTAATATAATTATGGAAAAATTAATTATATTAGAAAAATTAAGGAATTTAAATGAAAATTTTCCTTTATAAAAAACTTATTACAAATAAATGATTTCAATTCATATGTATGATTAAATATCTATGGTGGATACTACAAATAGAAATAATATAAAGAATTAATAATTTATTATATGTTGTTATAGATTATAAAGATGGCGAATAATATCTATCAGGCTAATACTTGTAATTAACAATCAAATAACAAAAACAAATGTTAATAAAAAAGACCATTTAGCGAGCTAAAGATGTAAAATGTAACCATTAACATTTTTAATAAGTTCTATTAATTAAAGTGGATGTGAACTATGAATACATATATATATATATACATGTATATATATATTATATTTACATATATATAAAGAAAAAAAAATTATAAATAAATATTTTCCATTTTGTACATAAAATAATATATACCACAAATGCAGAAAACTATCAAAATTTTCAACAATAAAACTAAAATATATTTTATAATTAAAAAGAGTAAATATGGGAAAGTATGAAAGGATAAAAGAAAAGAAATTAATGTCATAGGGGATCAATTAGTCAGTGATGATATACTAATGTCTTTTGGAGCAAATTGCGGCTGTGTGCAAGACATTCATGTTGTTCCTTCCTTGATAAGAGCACTTTGGAGCATTGCTTAGGATATACAGGGCAGCTTGGTGAAGGCATCTATCCACCACCATGAAAAGAGGAGAGTCTCCTTCGCCGTTTACTATGGAAGCCAAATCGGGGTCCTCTTCAATCAGTAACTTGACAACCTCCAAGTGACTATGGCGAACAGCTTCATGGAGCACTGTGTCTTTCTCATTATTCTCCATGGTCAATAGCCTTTTGTTTTAATCAACATCTGTCTTTCATGCCATTTCCACTAGAATTCTTACAGTTTCCAGGTGCCCTAATTTTGATGCAATGTGAAGTGGAGTGTTTCCTTCATTGTTTTGCTCGTAAAGAAAATGCAGCAGATAATCATCTTCTTCAAGTCGCCTTAGCTTCCTAGATATAGTTGCTATATGAAGAATAGTGTTGTTTTGGCCGCTGGATCTGATGTTGTCTGCATTACCAATCAGATTGTGGTCACTTAATCCATCAATTGCAACATTATACAATTCACCATCCATCTCACGCTACCTTGCTAGATATTTTCTGTAACACCCCCTCCCAAAGTACAACGGAAATTTTCCAACTTTGACCAAGGTTGACTTTGACTTTGAACGTTGACCGAAAGGGTCAAAAGTTGACTTTTTGACTCGGATGGAATTCGAAGTTGACTGAGGTATCGTTATGAAGTACACATTGGCACGAGTTCGTAGACTAGTAGCACATCGAAAACGGAGTTACTGTTTGAAAGTTATGAGCAAAAAAAGTTAGGTCCAAATTGTCCAAAGGATGCCGGAGTTGACTTTTTTATTCATGCAAAGTTGAGCTTTGACGCATGCATGGTTGTGAAGTACTCGTCGATATGAGTCCGTAGACTAGCGGCACATCCGATTTGGACATGTGGTTTGAAAGTTATGGACCTGTACAGTTTTTCAAATACTATATTATTTTAATATTATTTTTAAACGTGTAACGATGTGCCACGTGTGACGTAATAAATGTGACCATGTGTCACCATGTTGAGATGCCACATGTCAAACATGTTTAATATCATATTATTCTATTATTATTTTATATAATAATATTATTTTTAATATTATTTAATTATTTTTAATTTATTTTGAAGTGTAAACTGTCTAAAAGGTGCCGGGAGTTGACTTTTTCTTGTGATGTAATTGTGAGTTGACTCTTGTATGGTTATAAAGTACTCGTCGGTACGAGTTCATAGACTAGCGGCACGCTTAAATCGGACATCCGGTTAAAAAGTTATGGACGTTTGAAGTTTACCGGATACCGTATTATTTTAATGTTTTTGGGTCGTGAACAGTGAAATGCCACGTGTCAGCTTCTGAGTGGTCCACGTGGCATGAACAGTGTCATGCAGGGTTTTAATTTTGAAAAAAACTCTCGGGGAAGAGAGAGAAAGAGAGAGAAGAGAGAGAAAGAGAGAGAGGAGAGAGAAAGAGAGAGAGAGGACCCGCCGGCCACCGGATTTTGCCACTGTTCCGGCCGAGTTACTGTACACGTGCCGGACAGAAAGCTTGCCCACCTCATTTCCGGCAAAACCTCCAAATTTCACGGCGAACGGCCGCCGGACGCGCCCGGATCGGACGTCCGAAGTTTGGCGGCGATTTTTCCCCTCCACCGCCGGCCACCGCGAATCGGCACTATTCCGGCCGATATACAGTACACGTGCCATACACCCAGCATCCTCTCCTCAAGTCCGGCCTACCCACCAAAAATCACGGCCATCGGACCACCGACGCGCCTGGATCGGAGCGTTTTCCGGCGAGGGGTCGAAAATCTTCAAACGGTGATTTCTCCGCCGTCCGACCTCCGTTTTGCTCACCGTCGGTCCCGTTGGATTGCTCTCCTCACGATCTACAAATCTGCAAAATTTCACAGCAAACGGCCACCGTCGGAAATTACTGTTCCGGCGACGGTTGCCGGTGACGTGGCGGCCCGCCGGAAATTACTGTTCCGGCGAGTACCCCGAAAATTCCGGCCAGCTCCAGTCCGCAGTGTTCGACCTCCTGAACCCAAATCCGACTTCCGTTTCCACCAATTCGCGACGGTTTGGGAGAATTGCGGAGCCGAAACCCGAAAAGCTTCCCGATAAAATTCCGACCCCGTCGGGTACGATCATCGGAAATTAAGACCGGATCTGTGATTAGCATCACTCGAGCTTCGATTCGGTATATAATTCGTAAATTTTAGTTATCGTTTGGTGTTCGCTCCCCGGGTACCCATTTGGGGATTACCCGAATAAAATATTAATATTTGTGGTTTTGGTACTGTGGATGTTTTAGGTGCACGTGCAAGTAGCGGAGTCGATCCTGCGGAGGATCTTGATTGAGATACGTGCACAAGGTGAGTGACCCACCTTCAAATTAATTTTGGGGAATTTAATTGATGAATATATTATGTGTGAATTAAATATTTGGAATTTAATTTCTATGTGCCAAATATTTATTGGATTTATTGTAGAATTATTTATGAATTTATTGGATTTAAGAAAATGCGAATTCTACAAATTTATGCCGTGTGGAATTATTTTATGGATTTGAGGATTTTGAAATTGGTGTGGTTTTAATGGTAAATTGGGTACGATTTGATTTTCAAATATTTCAAGGAAAATATTTGGTTATGTTGGTGATTTCAATTTTTATGAAATATGCCCATAAAATATTATGGGATTTGATTATGATATTTCGAGAAATTATTTATGCTTGGAAAAAATGTGGATATTTGAATTGATGGATTTGGGAGTTGGTGGATTTGAAAATCATGGGATTTATGGTATTAATTATAAGGAAATTGTGGAGAATTTCCCGGTTCAAGCGGATGGATTATGCCCGCTATGCTTATGAAAAATGTGAAATTTGTTTTATGATTTAAATTTATGGATTTTATAATTTTTAGATGCACCGTGCACGTACTGGTGTTCTGATTATGTGATATGGTATATGTGATATGGTTAGTGTGCACACGGTTGTGATTAGCGCGCAGGTGGGTGTGAGTAGCGCGCGGTTGATATTATGAGGGTGTCCTGTGGATGCCATCGGAGAGGGCGGCCACCCCCCCTTGGCCGGGACACCAGGTTAGCAGCGGCGCTGTGGGACGCCACGCGACCGTATGCCGGTTTCTCTCTATAACCTCCTGTCTGGCGGTACCTTGGGACGCTGGGTACTGTTGGCGCCACTGGTATATAGTGGGTGCATCAAATGATTTTCAGAACTGTGTTTTAAAAATAAAATGTTTGGAAACTGAATTAGAATTAAAAATATAATTGTTACCGCTTCTGGTATTTAATTGATGTCTTGGTTTTCGGGAAATATGAATAAAGGGTTTTGTGAAAATGTTTTAAAAGGGGAACCTTTCCAACTGAGAGAATTGTAAGGGTTTTGAGAGAAATTATTATTTCCAAATAATTATTATTTATATACCTATTACCGTGGTATGATAGTGTAGAGTAGTAGGGTCGCTCACTGAGATGATTAGCATCTCACACTCTTAAATTCCGTTCCTCTAGGTACCAGGTTGTCGGTGTTCACTCGGAGCGGACTTGATCTTCCTCGCTGTATTTGTTCGTGCAGTACCTTGTTCTTCTTTTACTGCAGTTGTAATATTTCTTTCACTTTTGCTGTATTCTGTATTTTGTAGTACTTCATAAAGCTCTGTATACTGTATGGGACACTTAAGTATTTGTATTGCACTGGATTACTGTATTTTTATTTTGGAGTGCTGAAATTTGTGGAACCAGTTCGTAGTACTGTGGGAGGAATAAGGGAACCATTATAGAAGTGTGTTTTCAGTGCAGGAAATTTTGTGGTAAGTCCATCCCTTAGGGGAGGTTCTGCCGGATCTTCCACAGAAGGGTCCGGTAGGGTTTCCCTGGGATCAGGGCTTGTCTAGGGTTCCGGTGGGGAACTTTGGACGGGTCCTGACAGTTGGTATCAGAGCATAGGTTCTTGTAATCCTAAGGGACTGTGCATTGCTGTACAGCCCATCCGTAAATTCCTTCCTTTTGTAATCGTGCTTAAGTGTCCCTGTTTCTAAACTCTTGTTTGTTTCTTCAGTAATCGACTACGATGAGTCGGCGGGACACACGAAGAACTCGGGAACGCTCGGCTGAGAGTTCCGGGAGTCGATCAAGCCTTAGAGATCTAGTCTCTCAGCTAACTAGAGCCTTAGGAGGTTCAAGCTCTAGTAACCGATCCGTGGATCAGGCTCGACGTTTAGGAGCCGTGGAGTTCGATGGAAGCCAAGGCCCAGCTGCAGCCTTGAAGTGGCTATCCAGCATGGAGAAAATCTTGGAAGAGGGGATGCAGTGCCCCGATGAGGATATGGTGAGGATTTCTGGGTTCATGTTAGAGGGAGACGCCCGGAAGTGGTGGCAAATGGAGAAGACCCGCAGAAGGCATACGTGGGACCAGTTCAAGATTGCCTTCTCTACTGAGTTCTGTCCTCCTGCCTACCGTGAGGCGAGAAAGAGAGAGTTCGAGGGACTGCGCCAGGGAAACATGACGGTGACAGAGTACGAGAGGAGGTTCCGGGAGCTGTCAGAGTTCTGCATGCACTTGATTCCCGACGATCACGCGAAGAAGGTGAGGTTCATAGACGGGTTGAACGAGAGCATCGGCTACACCCTTTCTGGGTCAGTACACCCCACCTATCAGTCCGCCAGGGATGCAGCGCTCGAGCTAGAGAGACAGGCGGAGATACACAGACCCTCGAGGCGCAGACCGTTCGAAGGTTCGTACAGCGGGGTACCCCGACAGGGGGCATCTAAGAAGAGTCATAGTTCAGGCTCAGACAGTGGTGGGTTCAGCCCTCGAGGCAGATTTCAGAGGAGAGGCGGCTATCGTATGCCCCAACCAGCGCGCCATTCCATCAGCGGCGGCACGAGCTCATATCAGCACTCTGGGTTTAGCCCCAAGCCATTCTGCAGACGTTGCAATAGAGCACACCATGGGATTTGCCAGTTTGAGGGTGTGTGCTTTCAGTGTGGACAGGCGGGACATATTAAGAGAAATTGCCCTTATGGAGAGGCGGGAGTGTTAGGGGCGAGCCCACCATCACATCAGGCCAGTGGATCGCGGGGTCAGAGTTCCCGAGGGAGTTATGCAGTAGGAGGTTCATCGGGATCAGTCCCACAGCCTGTTGGACCGAGCAGGGGTAGAGGACGGAGGCCCCAGCAGACAGGGCAGGGTCGAGTGTTTGCGATGACGCAGCAGGAGGCCCTAGCTACACCGGACGTCGTGGCAGGTACGTTGAATATATTCGGTAATGATGCATTAGTACTTATAGACCCGGGAGCAACACATTCATTCATCTCCAAGGAATTCGTCACTCGGGTCGGTATGACCCCTACTCCTTTAGAATGTCTAGTAGAGATAGCCACTCCTGCAGGAGAATCCTTGTGGCCTAGCCAGTTAATCAAGGAATGTTTCTTCTGCATCGAAGATCAAGTGATGGAGGCGGACTTGATCCTGTTGGATCTGTCCGGACTTGATGTAATTTTGGGCATGGATTGGTTGGCAAGGAACCATGCATCTGTAGACTGTTTCAGCAAGGAAGTTACATTCAGGAGGCCAGGGTTGCCAGAAGTAGTATTCCGTGGAGGAGTTGGAAGGCCCTTACCGAGGTTGATATCTACCCTTACCGCCAAGAAGCTACTGAATAAAGGTTGCCAGGGGTATTTGGCTCATGTGATAGATACCCGAGTAAGTGGGGTCAGGTTGGAAGACATGCCCGTTGTGAGGGATTTCCCGGACGTGTTTCCTGAGGAGTTACCAGGATTGCCTCCGGAAAGGGAAGTTGACTTTCCCATTGAATTGATTCCAGGCACCGTGCCTATTTCTCTACCACCGTATCGGATGGCTCCAGCGGAGTTAAGGAAGCTAAAGGTCCAGTTGCAAGATTTGGTAGATAAGGGGTTTATTAGACCAAGTATATCGCCGTGGGGAGCCCCAGTTTTGTTTGTAAAGAAAAAGGATGGTAGTCTAAGGCTGTGTATAGACTACCGACAACTTAATAAGGAAACCATTCCTAATCGCTATCCGTTGCCAAGGATAGATGATCTATTCGACCAACTCCAAGGTGCCAAGGTGTTCTCCAAGATCGACTTGAGGTCGGGATACCATCAGTTAAGAATCCGAGAGTCGGACATTCCTAAGACTGCCTTTAGGACGAGGTACGGACATTATGAATTCCTAGTGATGTCGTTCGGACTCACCAATGCCCCAGCAGCTTTCATGGACTTGATGAATAGGGTGTTTCGTCCGTACTTGGATCATTTTGTCATTGTATTTATCGATGACATTCTGATCTATTCAAGGAGCCAAGAAGAGCACGTGAGGCATTTGAAGAGAGTGCTCCAAACTCTAAGGCAGCATCAGCTATATGCTAAATTCGACAAGTGTGAATTCTGGTTGAATCAAGTGGGTTTTCTCGGACATATCGTGTCGGCAGAAGGTATCTATGTGGACCCTGATAAGGTAAAGGCAGTGTTGAGTTGGGAGCGCCCTACCACTGTGAGGGAGGTACGAAGTTTTCTTGGATTAGCGGGTTACTACCGTCGTTTTATTGAAGGGTTTTCAAGGATTGCCGGGCCACTTCATAGATTGACCCGAAAGAATGTTGAATTTAGTTGGACGGACAGGTGTGAACAGAGTTTTCAGGAGTTGAAGCAAAAGTTGACATCCGCACCTGTTTTAACTTTACCTGATGGGAATGAAGGTTTTGAAGTTTATTGTGATGCATCCCATCAAGGGTTGGGTTGCGTGCTAATGCAGAATCAAAGGGTGGTAGCGTATGCATCTCGGCAATTGAAGCAGCACGAACAGAATTACCCTACGCACGACTTAGAATTGGCGGCGGTAGTCTTTGCTCTAAAGAAGTGGAGGCACTACTTGTATGGGGCCACGTGCCAAATCTATACCGACCACAAGAGCCTCAAGTATATTTTCACTCAGAAGGAGTTAAATATGAGGCAAAGGCGATGGATGGAGTTGTTAAAGGATTATGACTGTGTGATTGACTATCACCCGGGTAAGGCGAATGTAGTGGCAGATGCTTTGAGTAGGAAGGCTACTGGATCCCTTGCTCACATCCAAGTCATCCAACTACCTCTCATGGTGGAGTTGAAGAAGATGGGGGTGTTAATGCATATGCATCCTTCAGGAGTTCTCATGGCTAGCTTCCAGGTACGACCGGTGTTGGTGGATCGTATAGTAGAGACCCAAATGGAAGATCCTAAGTTGAGGACAATTAAGGGCAAGGTACAAGAAGGTCTTGATCCGGAATTTTCCATAAGGAGGGATGGAGCCCTCGTGTATAAAGGACGACTTTGCGTTCCGGATATCCCAGGACTCAAGAAGGAGATTTTGGAGGAGGCGCATAGCTCGATGTATGCGATGCATCCTGGGAGTACCAAGATGTATCGGACGCTTGTTAAGTATTATTGGTGGATTGGTATGAAGAGAGAAGTGGCAGACTTTGTATCAAAGTGTTTGATTTGTCAACAAGTGAAAGCAGAAAGACAGAAGCCTTCGGGACTACTCCAACCCTTACCGATTCCCGTGTGGAAGTGGGAAGAACGCAACATGGACTTCGTATTCAAGCTTCCTTCCACACCTAGAAGGTACGACGGCATTTGGGTAATCATTGATCGTCTCACCAAGTCGGCACACTTCCTACCGGTACGAGAACGTTTTTCGCCCGAGAAGTTAGCCCAATTGTTCGTGCAACGCATTGTAAGTCTTCATGGAGTACCGTTAGCCATCGTCTCCGATCGAGATCCGCGCTTTACTTCACGACTATGGCGGAAGTTGGCTGATGCACTAGGAGCAAGACTTAACTACAGCACCGCTTTTCACCCACAATCTGATGGACAAGCAGAGCGCACAATCCAGACATTAGAAGACATGCTAAGGTCTTGCATTATGCAATTTAGCGGTAGCTGGGATGAACAACTGCCACTGATAGAGTTTGTCTACAACAACAGTTATCAAGCGAGTACTGGAATGTCCCCGTATGAAGCTTTATATGGGAGGCAGTGTCGGACACCTTTGTGTTGGAGTGAGGTAGGAGAAGAGAGGCTCCTTGCAACAACTAATGCGGTCGGATCTGAGTATTTAAGGATGACCTTGGACAAGGTGAAGATCATTAGGGATCGATTGAAGGTTGCCCAAGATAGACAGAAGAGTTACGCCGATGTGCGTAGAAAGGATTTGGAATTCGAGGTAGGAGATTGGGTATTCCTAAAACTATCTCCATGGAAAGGAGTAGTACGTTTTGGACGACGAGGTAAGTTGGGTCCTCGTTATATTGGGCCTTACGAGGTTACGGAGAGGATTGGCCCGGTGGCGTATAGGTTGGCGTTACCGGAAGAGCTAGCTCGAGTACACAACGTGTTTCATGTGTCGATGCTACGGAAGTATATTGCAGACCCGTCGCACGTACTCGAGAGTCCGGATATAGAGATAAGGGAAGATCTTTCGTATGTGGAGCAGCCAGTACAGATTTTGGATCGCGAGGAACGCACGCTACGCAACAAGACTATTCCTCTAGTTAAGGTCTTATGGCGGAACCACTTGGTCGAGGAAGCAACGTGGGAACCCGAAGCACAGATGCGTGAGCAGTACCCGTATCTGTTCCAGTGACGTGCGGAAATTTCGAGGACGAAATTTTTGTAAGGGGGGAAGGCTGTAACACCCCGTCCCGAATCGCACCGGAATCCGTGCACGTTGACCGAGGTTGACCGTTGACCGTTGACCGAAGGGGTCAAAAGTTGACTTTTTGACTCGGTGGGAATTTCGAGTTGACCAGGGTACCGTGGCGAAGTGCATGACGCCCTGAGTTCGTAGACTAGTAGCACGTCGAAAACGGAGCTACGGTTTGAAAGTTATGGGCAAAACAAGTTGAAGTGTAAACTGTCTAAAAGGTGCCGGGAGTTGACTTTTTCTTGTGATGTAATTGTGAGTTGACTCTTGTATGGTTATAAAGTACTCGTCGGTACGAGTTCATAGACTAGCGGCACGCTTAAATCGGACATCCGGTTAAAAAGTTATGGACGTTTGAAGTTTACCGGATACCGTATTATTTTAATGTTTTTGGGTCGTGAACAGTGAAATGCCACGTGTCAGCTTCTGAGTGGTCCACGTGGCATGAACAGTGTCATGCAGGGTTTTAATTTTGAAAAAAACTCTCGGGGAAGAGAGAGAAAGAGAGAGAAGAGAGAGAAAGAGAGAGAGGAGAGAGAAAGAGAGAGAGAGGACCCGCCGGCCACCGGATTTTGCCACTGTTCCGGCCGAGTTACTGTACACGTGCCGGACAGAAAGCTTGCCCACCTCATTTCCGGCAAAACCTCCAAATTTCACGGCGAACGGCCGCCGGACGCGCCCGGATCGGACGTCCGAAGTTTGGCGGCGATTTTTCCCCTCCACCGCCGGCCACCGCGAATCGGCACTATTCCGGCCGATATACAGTACACGCGCCATACACCCAGCATCCTCTCCTCAAGTCCGGCCTACCCACCAAAAATCACGGCCATCGGACCACCGACGCGCCTGGATCGGAGCGTTTTCCGGCGAGGGGTCGAAAATCTTCAAACGGTGATTTCTCCGCCGTCCGACCTCCGTTTTGCTCACCGTCGGTCCCGTTGGATTGCTCTCCTCACGATCTACAAATCTGCAAAATTTCACAGCAAACGGCCACCGTCGGAAATTACTGTTCCGGCGACGGTTGCCGGTGACGTGGCGGCCCGCCGGAAATTACTGTTCCGGCGAGTACCCCGAAAATTCCGGCCAGCTCCAGTCCGCAGTGTTCGACCTCCTGAACCCAAATCCGACTTCCGTTTCCACCAATTCGCGACGGTTTGGGAGAATTGCGGAGCCGAAACCCGAAAAGCTTCCCGATAAAATTCCGACCCCGTCGGGTACGATCATCGGAAATTAAGACCGGATCTGTGATTAGCATCACTCGAGCTTCGATTCGGTATATAATTCGTAAATTTTAGTTATCGTTTGGTGTTCGCTCCCCGGGTACCCATTTGGGGATTACCCGAATAAAATATTAATATTTGTGGTTTTGGTACTGTGGATGTTTTAGGTGCACGTGCAAGTAGCGGAGTCGATCCTGCGGAGGATCTTGATTGAGATACGTGCACAAGGTGAGTGACCCACCTTCAAATTAATTTTGGGGAATTTAATTGATGAATATATTATGTGTGAATTAAATATTTGGAATTTAATTTCTATGTGCCAAATATTTATTGGATTTATTGTAGAATTATTTATGAATTTATTGGATTTAAGAAAATGCGAATTCTACAAATTTATGCCGTGTGGAATTATTTTATGGATTTGAGGATTTTGAAATTGGTGTGGTTTTAATGGTAAATTGGGTACGATTTGATTTTCAAATATTTCAAGGAAAATATTTGGTTATGTTGGTGATTTCAATTTTTATGAAATATGCCCATAAAATATTATGGGATTTGATTATGATATTTCGAGAAATTATTTATGCTTGGAAAAAATGTGGATATTTGAATTGATGGATTTGGGAGTTGGTGGATTTGAAAATCATGGGATTTATGGTATTAATTATAAGGAAATTGTGGAGAATTTCCCGGTTCAAGCGGATGGATTATGCCCGCTATGCTTATGAAAAATGTGAAATTTGTTTTATGATTTAAATTTATGGATTTTATAATTTTTAGATGCACCGTGCACGTACTGGTGTTCTGATTATGTGATATGGTATATGTGATATGGTTAGTGTGCACACGGTTGTGATTAGCGCGCAGGTGGGTGTGAGTAGCGCGTGGTTGATATTATGAGGGTGTCCTGTGGATGCCATCGGAGAGGGCGGCCACCCCCCCTTGGCCGGGACACCAGGTTAGCAGCGGCGCTGTGGGACGCCACGCGACCGTATGCCGGTTTCTCTCTATAACCTCCTGTCTGGCGGTACCTTGGGACGCTGGGTACTGTTGGCGCCACTGGTATATAGTGGGTGCATCAAATGATTTTCAGAACTGTGTTTTAAAAATAAAATGTTTGGAAACTGAATTAGAATTAAAAATATAATTGTTACCGCTTCTGGTATTTAATTGATGTCTTGGTTTTCGGGAAATATGAATAAAGGGTTTTGTGAAAATGTTTTAAAAGGGGAACCTTTCCAACTGAGAGAATTGTAAGGGTTTTGAGAGAAATTATTATTTCCAAATAATTATTATTTATATACCTATTACCGTGGTATGATAGTGTAGAGTAGTAGGGTCGCTCACTGAGATGATTAGCATCTCACACTCTTAAATTCCGTTCCTCTAGGTACCAGGTTGTCGGTGTTCACTCGGAGCGGACTTGATCTTCCTCGCTGTATTTGTTCGTGCAGTACCTTGTTCTTCTTTTACTGCAGTTGTAATATTTCTTTCACTTTTGCTGTATTCTGTATTTTGTAGTACTTCATAAAGCTCTGTATACTGTATGGGACACTTAAGTATTTGTATTGCACTGGATTACTGTATTTTTATTTTGGAGTGCTGAAATTTGTGGAACCAGTTCGTAGTACTGTGGGAGGAATAAGGGAACCATTATAGAAGTGTGTTTTCAGTGCAGGAAATTTTGTGGTAAGTCCATCCCTTAGGGGAGGTTCTGCCGGATCTTCCACGGAAGGGTCCGGTAGGGTTTCCCTGGGATCAGGGCTTGTCTAGGGTTCCGGTGGGGAACTTTGGACGGGTCCTGACAACACGCGTCGGCCAGAGATGAGCGGGGGACGGAGGCGAGCTCGGCCTCAAAATTTCACAGTCACCGGCCGCCGGACGCGCCCAGATCGGGCCGGAGAAGCCGCCGGCCGAAAAGTTTCTCTCTCCTTTTTTCTTGTGTTTTCCGGCCAACCCAGCTCGACCCATACCTCTATCCCACCATTTTCGACCCCTCTGAGTCCATTTCCGGGGTTAGATTGCCCAAAATCCCCACCGTTTGGGAGATCCCTCAAGTTTAAACTCGGCCAAAGCTTTCCGGCCACCGCCGATTGAATTGAGTTCAATGGAGGTCAGTAATGTGATCCTCATCTCACAAGCTTTCCATAGACATATAATTTGTCAATTTTGGTTAACGTTTGTGTTAGACCCCCCCCGGGTACCGAGTATTATTTATCCGAATAAAATATTAATTTATTTGACTGTGTGTGAATTGTGTTCTAGGAGCACGGGTGAGTCGTGGAATTGATCCCATGGAGGATCTTAGGTTAATTGCGTGCTCCAGGTGAGTGACCCACCTTTAAACCTATTTTGGGGTAATTAATTATATTTATTTGATGTTTAATTGATATTTGGAATTATGCTCATGTGGTGCAATTTGATTATAATTGTGGAAAATTATTATTTTATAAGTGCGTATATGTTTGTTGGTACTAAACGTAAATTTTGGGTTATCCAAAAACCCCGATTTTTATTATTATGATTTAATTTTATTTATTACGCATGAGTAAGGTATTTTCGGTAATAAATCGTATGTAGTTTTAATATTATTTTTTAGGCATAATTGGTTTAAATATTTTAAGGAAATTATTTGTTTAATTGGTGGTTTAAATTTTATAATTATGCCCGTGGAATATTATTTGTTGGACCTCGTGTTACGAGAAAAATTATTTTTATATTGTTATCGATGGTTTGGTACCGGGTATGTTAAAGGAAAATATGTGGGATGGTAAATTTGAAAACTGGTATATTTTCTACGTTTATTTTTTGGAAAATCGGTACGGTAATAATTAATTTAGTAATTATTTTATACACACTCATACAGTATTGGTGTTCCGGTGTATATGTAATTAGCGCACAAGTTATTATATCTCCCATGAGTTGCCATTGGACCGAGGGCAGGCAAGTCTTATATATTGCACATCAGCTGCCCCCCTCCTTGGTCGGGATGACGGTTTCAGCAGCGCTACTATCGGGACGCCGAAGTGCCGTATGCAAGTTTCTCTCTTTAATCTCCTGTCAGTCGGTGCTCGGGACACTAGGTAGTGGAGGGCATCACTGGTATATGGTGTGGTGCGTCAAGTATAAGTTTTCAGATAGAAATTTCAAACCCCAAAGTGTTCAAAAATTATTTATTATAATTTATTACATTTTATTTATATATGGGGTATTTGATTATTATTTATTAAATTAATTGATCCCTTGGTTTCGGAAAACACGAATAATGGATTTTGTGAAAATGTTTTAAAAGGAGAACATTTCCAATAGAGTGAATAGTGAGGGTTTTGAGAGAAAGTATTACTTTCAAATGTTTACTATTTATTTATTTATTTATTTGTTGATATTAATTAAATTCCTTTATTTGTTATATTATTAATATTAAAGGTGTACGGTAGATAGGGTCACTCACTGAGATGATTAGCATCTCACGTTTTTAAATTCCATTTCCCTAGGTCCAGGTTAGGAGACGTTGATCGTCCGGGGCGAGCCCGACGTCTCAGTTCATTGCCGAAAGTCTAAGAAGTATTTCATCCCTTTTTCTTTTCCATCTTGTATTACTTCTTTATCTGTCATTGTATTAATTTCATATTTATTTGTATAATACTCTATATACTGTATTGGACCTTTAGTATTAATTATGCACTGATTACTATTATTCATTTGAAGTGCTGTAAATTTGTGGAATCAATTTATAGTATTGTGAGAGAAATAAGGGGATGAATATAGAAGTGTGTTTTCAGTGCAGGAAAATTTTTGGTTAGTCCTACCCTTAGGGGAGGTGCTGCCGGATTTTCCATTGAAAGGTTCGGTGGTATTTTCCTGGGATCAGAACTTGTCTAGAGTTCCGATGAGAAATTTTGGACGGGTCCTAACATTTTTGATCCAATCCCAACTTATCCCTTTCTCTCTCTCTCTTTCTTTCTCTATATGCATATATATATATATATATACACATATAGCATTTAACCATGATTATGTAAAAGAATAACTAGAGGTGATCATTTGTATAGTCAAAATATTGAAACATGTGAGCACGTGATTTTAGATTTAGAAAAACCTAATTGAAGCATTTGGCGTTATAGGTGTAAAAGATGGCAAAATCTTACATGATCCGCCATCATAAAACGTTACCATAAGTTGAATAGAGACATTTTAATAATTATATTATAAGTAAAAAATAAACTTAATCTTATAATTATAATTGTTGTGTTTTAAACAATTTATATTTACAATTTAAAAAAAAATTATTTCTATGTTTAGTTTGCAATAGTATTTATTATTTTCTGTTTGTTTAGATATATTTTAATAGTTAAAAATTAAAAAAATATATATATATATATATATATTTTGGTTAAACAAAGAGTATATATAAATGCAGCACTCATTTGATGTAACATTTTCATGGGATATGAAAAACCCACTTGTACTGATTAATCCAAAAAGACACCGGATCAAGTATCACATGAAAAAAATTTATAATGCTCTCGGAAGTTGTGCTCCCCTTTGTCACAAACATATGGGACCATATGCCGCGCGTTGTGCTCCGCATAAGCACCAGAAATTTTCTACGGAGACGCAAGATAATGATGTCTGATTGCGACAGGTGCATTTTCGTACCAACTCCTTCTTTTCTGTTTCTCTTTTTTTACTCTTTTGAATTTTTTTTACAAATATATTATACTGTATATTTTTTTAAATTTATTTTAATTATAATTAAATATTTTTATAAAATTCTAAAAATAAAAATATAAAAATATCTAATTGTAATAAAAAAATATTTAAAATATATAATATAATATATATAATTTTTTATTTTTAAATTTTTATTTATTTAATTTTTATATTTTTAAACAAAATTCTGAATCTTATTTCATTAAAAAAAATTAAAAAAACATATTTTTGCGGCCTTATTTTACTAAATAGTGATAAATATTTTTATTTTTATTTTTATTCCTTTCATTTTCTTTCTGTTTTAATCATTTTATCTTCTTTTACTATTTTTTTCATCAGTTTTTAATTTATTTTGAGTTTATAAAGAGAATGGCTAAACAATTTGTTTTGAGAAACATTAATTTCAAAATAAAAGAGAAATATAAAAGATATTTTAATGAAACTAAACTATCTATGTGCAGCGAAGGAAAACGATACCAGATAGTTGTCTAACAACACTATAAACCCGCCGCGTCACATACTCATTTGTTGGTTTAGAGAGAAATCGAACGGGAAACAAAATCCTAGAGAAATGAAAAAGAAAATTGGTTTAAAAATCAAAAGGAAAGAAAAAAGTCAAAGGACTTTTTAATAATTTACATATAAAATGCACTGGGAATTATATCTGGCAATTCGGGTTGGTGGGTCGTGTTCGTGTCAACCCGTTTAATAATCGTGTCAAAAATGCCTAACCCGAACACGACCCATTTATTAATCGTGTCAAGTACCTAAAACACTAACCCGACCTGTTTATAAATAGGTCAACACGACACGACCCGTTTAACACGATTATTTTAACGGGTCGTGTTGACCTATTAACCCGTTAACCTGAAATTGACCTATTAACCCGAAAACTAACCTATTAACCCGTTAACCCGAAAATTAACCTATTAACCCGAAAATTTTATTTTATTTTATTTTTATTTTTATGTTTTTGTTTTATTAAAGATGTATTTTTTGTTTTTAAAAAATTAGTAATAGAAAATTATTTTTATAAAATTTTTAATTTATAATATTTTTTAGTTATTAAATATTATATTAGTAATAAAATAATAATTTAAAATTAAATTTAAATGGGTTGTAATAGGTATATAATCGTGTCGGGTTGAAACTGACACGTTTAATAAATGGGTGGTAACGGGTCAATTTCGAGTTAAACAGGTCAACCCGAAAATGACACGATTAATAATCGTGTTAAACGGGTTGACCCGATTATGACCCGAACCCATTTATAATAAACCCAAACCCATTTATTCCGTGTCGTTTTCGAGTCGTGTCGCCGTGTCATGATCCAAATTGTCAGGTCTACTGGGAATAGATATTTGAGTCGTGTAAATAGCAACTCTCTTCAACCTAATGACTTATCTAATTTATAGTCCTAATTTTCTAGAACCATAGCTTCCCTCGGATCTAGTTGGGCTTTTTTTCCTTCTGCTAACAACAATTATGGGCTCAGAGAGTTTGCAATGACGGGCCCATTTCTAAATCTTTTGTTTACTTTAGGCGCAGGAGCTGAGCCCGTATCAACAACGATAGATGATGCCATTATTATATTCAAAGAGGATAGACCTACGTTTATATATGAAAATTCATATTTCCTACCATCTCTCTAAAGGAGATGAGCATAAAGAGAGATCGATTGATCTATTTCGGTTTCTTCAGATCTGATTGCTCCACATGATCAGCACCCCCCAATATTTAGGATCATTACCCTGCTCATCGCAAGACTAATGGAGATTGTAGATAAGATTGAATATGGATTATGATCAGGTGCGTCATCATGATGATATTCCTGGCGGATATAATCTTACCTGTTGATATGGAGAGTACTATTCAACATTATAGACGGATAGTGGATGTGATAAAATATTGAAGATGATGACCAGGAGAAGGAGGAAGATGAATTGCTTGATGAGCAAGTTACTGCTAGTCGAAGAAGAGCATTATCTAAACTGCCATTGACAAGTTGTTGAAAGTAGCTAGTGGAATTAGATTCACTAATGCTGATCATGAGAAGAAATTAAGAAGGTGCTGTATATTTTGATTACTTAAAAATATAGAATCAAAGCAATGGCAATTCCCAATAATTTGGTTACTTACATCTTGAGAGGGGACCTAACGCATGAACCTTTTTTTCCAGAATCTAAGATTGCATAAAATTCCTGATGCTCCAGCCTCTCTTATGAGAGCAATGAAGAATCTATAGTGTCTCTTTGACTATTATTCTATGAACTAAAAATAGAATTGATCAATGCACTAGATATAAACCTTTTAAATGTTCCTAACCATCCAAATCACAGGAAGAAAGAAATAATATTTAAGAGAAACAATCGTTTTTAGTGACTATAATATCTTAATTTTGACAACCCCTCTAGCTCCTTCACAACTTTAGTACGATAACATTAATTTTAATTTTAGTAAATTTTCTCTTTACTAGATAAATACATTGATAATGTAACCAACATCGAGCTACCATGACATAGCACACATCATAAAGACAAGAGAAGCAGTTGTTAAGCTGGTTATTAAAATCATTAGGCAATAACAGATTAATATTTTTCCAAATGCCACCGATGACATAGATTGGATGAGAATGGAGATAATGGACAAGAAAAATGCAAGTAAATCACAGACAATGGAAAAATATGAATTGTGTTTTTCCCTTCATGCAATATATATGTCTTAATTGCAGTTTGCTTGGCTTACAACATCAGATCTGAAGTGGGCTAGTAATTTATATTTTGTGAACACATGTAATGGCAAATGCTTACTAAGATATAATAAGCAAAACATCAGAATTCAGATTGAACACTGGATTTAAAGTTAGAAGTTGACTTTTGGAATTAATGTGAAAACAACGATTTATTCAGTCAAGGTTTTATATCATTTTTCTGATTCAATACATTGGAAGAAATCCATATTATGCTTCCAAATCCCCTCATGAATACTATCAAATTAGGAGTTAAAAACTAGTATATGTTGTAATAAGTATTTGTTTTGGCATGTATCAATTTTGGGATTGTATACTATGAATTCTTTTCATAGCATCACAGCCACCTATTAAGAACAGGGTGTGAATTCCTTTCTTAAAGAAAAGCGAAGGGTGGGCCCAAATATCTATAACAATGACATTAATGAGAACATGAGAAAGAAAAAAAAAAGGTTTAATTATTGATTAGTACTTAAAGTTTCAGAATTATGCAAATCAAGCATTGAAATTTGGAATTGTTTAAATTGATTCTGTAGTTTCAAATTTGTTGCAAATCATTTTAATTATCTAACTATGTTAAATTTACCATTAGATGACGTCAATATGCTGAGTTATAATTTATTTTTCAACAAAAAAAAATTTTAAAAATTTGTAAAAAGTAAATTTCTTATTTTTTTTCATTTTATATTTGGCAACCATGTGCTTCCCTTTTTGCCATGTTTTATCTGCGATACCCCCCAAGTAAAGAATAACCCTACTTTTATCTTAAAGATTCAAATCACTTGAAAATTTGAACTCATTCTGTCTGCTTTCAGTTCAATTAAAATGAATGAAAACCCTTATTTTTTTCCTTTGATTCTTTCTATTTCTTGAAAAGGCAACCATGCAAGTAAAGAAAGAATAAGTTCATACAAAGAGAAAATGAAAGGAAAGAAGTGGTTTGGCTTCAAGCAATGGAGCATAAGTTCGAAGAAAGATCTGTAACAATAATGTTAGTGAGAACATGAGAAAAAAAAAAAAAAGAAAGGAAAAAAGGTTAATTGTTGACTTGTACTTAAAATTTCAAAATTATGCAAATTAAATCTTGGAATTTAGAATTGCTTAAAGTGACCTTGTAGTTTCAAATTTGTTAGAAATTAGTTAAATTAACTAACTGTGTTAATTTTACTATTGGATGACATTAGCATGCTGATGTCATAATTTATTTTTCAGTCAAATTTTTTTCTAAAAATTTTGAAAAAAAAAAAATTTCTTATATTTTCATTTTATATTTGGCAACCATGCACTTCCCTTTTTGCCATGTTTTATCTGCAATACCCCCCAAGTAAAGAATAACCCTACTTTTATTCTAAAGATTCAAACTTCTTAGAAACGTAAACTCATTCTATCTGCTTTCAGTTAATGAAAATGAATAAAAACCCTTATTCTTTTCCTTTGATTCTTTCTATTTCTTGAAAAGGTAAAAGGCAAGTGGAGAAAGAATAAGTTTGTACAAAGAGAAATTGAAAGGAAAGAAGTGGTTGGTTTCAGGGAATGAAGTGTAAGTTTAGAGAAAGATATGTAACAATAAATTTGTTACAGATTAGTCTAATTAACTAACTGTGTTAATTTTACTATTAAATAACGTTAGCATGCTAAGTCATAATTTGTTTTGTAGCAAAAAAATTGAAAAAAAAAAATTTCTTATTTTTTCATTTTATATTTGGCAACCATGCGCTTCCCTTTTTGCCATATTTTATCTGCAATACCCCCCAAGTAAAGAATAACCCTACTCTTATCCTAAAGCTTCAGACAACTTGGAAACCTAAACTCATTCTGTCTGCTTTCAATTCAATGAAAATGAATGAAAACCCTTATTCTTTTCCTTTGATTCTTTCTATTTCTTGAAAAGGTTAAAGGCAAGTGGAGAAAGAATAAGTTTGTACAAAGAGAAAATGAAAGGAAAGAAGTGGTTTGGTTTCAGGGAATGGAGTGTAAGTTCGGAGAAAGATATGTAACAATAACGTTAGTGAGAATGTGAGAAAGAAAAAAGAAAATTGATTAATTGCTTGTCATTACTTAAAATTTCAAAATTATGCGAATCAAATCCTGAAATTTAGAATTACTTAAATTAATCCTGTAGTTCAAATTTGTTACAAATCAGTCTAATTAACTAATTGTATTAATTTTACCATGAGATTACATTAGCATGCTAATGTCATAATTTATTTTTCAACAAAAAATTTTATAAAATTAAAAAAAAAATTCTTCTTATTTTTCATTTTATATTTGGCAACCATGCACTTCCCTTTTTGCCATGTTTTATCTTTAGTGCCTCCCAAGTAAAGAATAACCTTACTTTTATCCTAAAGCTTCAAATTGCTTAGAAATCTGAACTCATTTGCTCTCTGCTTTCAGTTCAGTGAAAATGAATGAAAACCCTTATTTTTTTTCTTTGATTCTTTCTATTTCTTAAAAAATTAAAGGGCAAGCAGAGAAAGAATAAGTTCATACGAAATAAAATGAAAGGAAATAAGTGGTTTGGTTTCAGGGAATGGAGTGTAAGTTCAGAGAAAGTTCTATAACAAAAATTAAGTGAGAACTTGAGAAAGAAAAAAGAAAAATGGTTAATCGCTAATTAGTACTTAAAGTTTTATAATTATGTGAATCAAACTTTGAAATTTGGAATTGCTTAAATTGTCTTTGCAATTTAAAATTTGTTGTAAATCAAAATAATTAACTAACTGTGTTAATTTTACCATTAGATGACATCACATGTCAATGTCATAATTTATTTTTCAGTAAAAAAAATTTTAAAAATTGAGAAAGTAAATTTCATATTTTTTCATTTTATATTTGTGGTTATTTATTTGAAAAATTCTATGCATTCCTCTTTTGTTTAAATTAAAATTCCAAAGAAATTAAGTGTTTTTGAACTTAAAATTAGACAAAACAATAAATTAAAAAACAAATTTTTAATTTTTGGTTTAATAAAAAAAATTGTTAGACCAAAAATTAAAAGAACATAATTTTGTTAGCCCAAAAATCAATAATATTTTTTTACGCCTAAACCATAAAAAAATTAGACCAAAATTACCAAAATAAAAATTAGACAAAAATACAAATAAAACTAAAATTGGAATTTTGTTCTAGAAAAATAAAAATAAATTTTTATGCTTTTTTTTTAAAAAAAATTGGTATAATATAAAAAATAAAAATAAATTATTACTATTGGTTTTATTTATTTTTATTTTTATTTGGTCTAATAATTTAATTTATTATGTTTAGATCTTTATGGTTTTAAGCAAAAATGATTCATTTTATTTTTAATTTTTGTATGGTTGTCCATTTCTTGTAGAATTTAGTTATTTACAAGTAAATGTAAGTAGATTTATTGTTATTTTCTTCTTAAACAAAAATAAAAAATTATAAAAATTGAAATTTATATATTTTTTTATTTTGGAATTTTTTTATGGTTTGGGTATAAGAAATTATTATTAATTTTTGATCTATTAAAATTGTTTTATTCAATTTTCGATCAAACAAAAATATTTTTATTAGACCAAAATTCTAATTTTATTTTAAAGTTTTAGTTTTGATCTAATTTTAGGTCCAACACATTTAATTTCTTTAGAATTAGGACATGATACAATTTTTTATAGGTAAAAAACTATAAATATAAATAAAAAGATAAAAAATTTATTTTTTCAATTTTTTATTTTTTTCTGAAAAGGAAAGTATAACATCAGCATGAAGTCATGATGATAACATGTAACGGCAAAATTAAAATTGTTAACCAATTGAATTAATTTGAAACTTTAACGATTAATTTAAATAACTTTAAATTTTAGAATTCAATTCGCATAACCCTAAAATATCATGATACTAATCAACAATTAATCAAAAAAAAAAAAAAAAGGGCAAACAGACATTTACCACCCAACACTCAAAGTTCCAATTCTCCTTTATATATACATAGGTAGATGCAAGATAAGACATAGAGAGAGAGAGACTTGAGATTGGATCGAAAATATCTAGCAAGGTAGCTTATGATGGATGGTGCATCGTATAATGCTGCAATTAATGGCGACCACAATCTGTTTCGTAATGTGGACAACATCAGATCTCGTGGCCAAAACAACACTATTCTTCATATAGTAGCTAAATCTGGGAAGCTACGGCAACTTAATACAAGAGAAGATCATCTGCTGCGTTTTCTTTATGAGCAAAACAACAAAGGAAACACCCCACTTCACATTGCAGCAAAATTAGGGCATCTGGAAACGGTAAGAATTCTAGTGGAAATGGCAAGAAAGTCAGATGTTGAGCAAAACAAGAAGCTGCTGACCATGGAGAATAATGAGAAAGATACAGCGCTCCATGAAGCTGTTTGCCATAATCACTTGGAGGTTGTCAAGTTGCTAATTGAAAAAGACCAGGATTTGGTGTCCCTAGTGAACAGCGCTGGCGAATCTGCTCTTTTCATGGCGGTGGATAGATGTTTTTTTCACATTGCCCTGCATATCTTGGACAACTATCCAAACAATTGCTCTTATCAGGGAAGGAACGGCATGAATGTCTTACATGTAGCCGTCATTCGCTCTCAAACACGTAAGTACACCAGTTGATTAATTATGATCTGCCATCAAATGGTTTATTTTGTTCGTTATTATTATTATTATTATTATATTATTATTATTATTATTATTATTATTACTATTATTATTTTCCTCATTAAAATTTTCCTTCCCGATTTTATCAAAAAAATGACCCAAAAAAAAAAAATTTCCAAGATAATTGTACATGATATTGGAGCCATACAGATATTTAACTCGTGTGTTAAACATAGTATAATATTTCAGGCCCTAAAATGAAAAAATCGTATGGTCTAATATGTGAGGAGAGGGTAAAGGAGATGTCAAATTGTCAATAATAAATTTATTTTACATGTCCAACATGTTCCATCGCAAATAACAAAGAATAAAATTATAATTTTGTTTAGCATAACTTTTTCATAAGTACTTTTTGAAAAAATCATTATTCACTAGTTTTGGTTAAAAATGTTTTTGAAGTTTAAAAACATCTTTCAAAAAATATTTAACCACTTCCACAAAAAAAATTTGAACTTCAAAACCTGCTTTTATTTTTTAAAAAATTATATCAAATATGACCTTAATAAAAATTTTACTGTATGGACAGAGAAATTTTGGCTGTGGAAGTAGAAGTTTTCTTACATAAAATAAATAAATATATATATATATATATAAAATGCTCATAGTCAAAATGTGGCTCTATTAATTTTTTTTTTTTTAAGTAACTTATTGTAATCAAAGGCCAAAGTTTATTCTTTCAGCAAAAAAAAAAAAAAAAAAAAAAAAAAAAAAAAAAAAAAGAAGAAACTCAAAGTTTATTTTATTTTTTTTCATTTCTTTTTGATAAAAAGTTAACCTAGACTTGGATCTGCAATTCAAGGTGTATTTTTTTCCCCTCTTTTTCATGCTTATTTGATATCATTCATTTAGTCTAGAAATTTAATGTGTTCTCGATCTAATCTCTTACAGGTAGTTCAACTCTTACGATTTGGGAAGGTCTTACACTAATCTTTGTAAAACCTTCACAACTTTCACATTTACTCCAAGCCTACCATAAAATCGGAAGTCCAAAAACAGGTAAATGCATAATGCTTTTCTTCAAGACAACTTCTCGTGTATATATATATGTTTGGTGGTTGTTTTCCATTAAAATGGAATTTCAATTTTCCCCATCTACATGGAATAAAGATCAAATTAAAATGGGAATATTTTATTTACACCGTTTGATATTTGAGATAAATATAAAAACATCCTTCAACTTTTAAATAAATTATCCACAGTAATCTAAATTAGTTTTTATTATTTTAATAAAATTAAATTATATTTAAAAGCTTTATTTTTTTGCAATAATTAATTTGAAGACTTGAAATTTTTTTATATTTTAATTAAATTTTATTTAATAAATTTTTTTAAGTAATTTATAAATTTGATAAATACACTTAGTTAAATATATTTGGAAAATTATAATGTAGTTTATTAAATATATTTGACAAATTATAATATATTTTAATATACTTAGTTAAATATATTTGACAAATTATCACTTAATTAAAAAAGCCTACGTTAAAATCATCAAATAGTTATCATTTTAACTGTAAAACTATCACATTTTTTAAATAAAATTAGTTACACATATAGATTAATATAATTTTCAAGTTTTCAAATTAGTTTTTGTAAAATCATAAAAAAATTATTTTTGCAAAAAAAAAAAAATGTTTAAAATTAATTTAAACATTAAATTATACATCTTCCATCCTATCGTATTCTACAATCTACAATAAAAACACAATACAAAAATCTTCTTACATATTAACTTCATAATTTAGTCTTCTACTTTTTCGATTAATTTTGAATGTTAATATTTTTGTTATGAATTTTAATGAAATAAATCTTGGCCCCCCAAGACGAAGACCCTGGCTCCGACCCTCCCTATGTAAAATTTATAAAAAAGGTGATGGAAAAACGACAGATTTTAGCACCGGAAAAAAGACAGATTTTAGCACCAGGAAAAGCTGATGATTTAGGGTGGATTCCTCTTCACTATGCGGCACACTTAGGCAAGACGGAACTTGTTGAACTATTTCTAACGGAATATGATGAGTCCCTTGCTTATGCAAGGAACAAAGAAGGAATGTCTGCTCTTCACATTTCAGCAAAGAAAGGACATGTTGAAGTAATTAGAAAACTGATTGAAAGATGTCGAGAAATTTGTGAGTTGTTGGATGATAAAAATCAGACAGCTCTTCATGTTGCTGTGGAAAGTGGAGAGAAGAGTGTGGTGAAAGTTTTACTGGAATCGTTAGCATTTCATGATCTTGTAAATGAGAAAGATAATGAAGGAAATACAGCTTTGCATCTAGCCTCTACTCAACGACATTTCGATATTTTAGCAATGCTGGCAAATGACTCAAAAACTGACAAAGGGGCTACAAATAAAGATGGAATGACATTCATAGACATTATCCTATCAAACAAGGAACTAAAAAACATCGACCTGGTAAGTTTTCTGTCACACATAAATAAAGAGAACTATATATGGATGCTTGGCTTACATTGCAATCTTAGACTTATTTCAACTAATACATATAATACGGTCTTAGAATTTGATAATTTCTCATATATATTTCTTTTTTTTAATAAATATACATATATATATATATATACACACACATTTAGTACCTAGCATAATATCAATTATGCTACTTAATCTAGATGTAAAAATCTATTATATTAATAGCTAGATGGTGAGATTGGTGATGCATGCACTTGCCAAGGCACCTCCAATGCTTAAATTAATATAAGCTTAAATAGAAATTTCGGATTCCAAAAAATTATATATTATACGAAAGGCATGCCCATGGTTAGGTCTCTAGTACTTTGTGTATTAATGGGTACAAAACTCTAGTCTGATGAATGGATGATCGTCTTTACAACACATCAATCATGATCACTAGTCTCCAACTAAGTAATGTTAGAAGACCTCCAGGTATTGCCGCATTGATACATTCTCAGCTTGATCTTACTCTTGATCATCATATATACATGTGTGCAGTGGGAAATTGTGTTGAAGTTTCAGAAAGAGATCATAGGAATACCAAGTTTGGAACAGAAGTCCATAAGAAAATCTAAAGAAGCAGAGAGTTGTGAGAAGCCAACGCATAATGATGGTCGACTACAAAATATCGAAGAGAAAGAAGAGAGACTAACGCATAATTATGGTCGACCACAAAAACTCAAAGAGAAAGAAGAGAAACAACATGAAGTATCAGAAGAAATCACGAAAGATGTCGACAGCTTTACCACATTGGTAGCCACTCTCATTGCTACTGTCACCTTCACAGCTGGCCTCGCAATTCCTGGTGGATACAATGACAAAGGCTTAGCAGTTTCACTGCAGCGAAGAGAACTTTTCAAACTTTTTCTGTTTTTCGATGTAGCAGCTTTTGTTTCCTCATTTGCCATTATGCTCATCCGCTTTTTATCCCCATTGTCTCGAAAACTCGTAAGCTCTTTTCACATGATAGAGTGGGTGCTAATCCTAACAGACATTTCACTTTTTACAATGTTTGGTGCTTTTGTCTGTGGCATAGGACTAGTAGTACCTGAGAAATCAAACATTGCTGATGTCGTCGAGGTTTGTCAAGTTTCGTTTATTGGCTTTATTTTTTTCTTTTATTTTTCTCCAATCCTCGCAATTGGCTCCTTAAATAAAAAAGATGTTAGACATGGTTTTGGATTCTGGAGATGATAAGCAGCAGTATGTTGACTCTCCTGGCCGGTCTGTGTTTCTAATTAATTTAGTGTTTTTTTCCTTCTTCTAAAAGAACTCCATATGTATTATTAATTAATGCATTGCACTTTTTTCTCTATGTATATAAATAGCTATTACTTCAAGTAAATCATTGCTTTTTTCTTTTTTTCTTTATTTTTTTATGGGAAGGGGGCGGGGGGTGGGGCGAATAAAACGGTGATGAGGGGGGTGGACCACTGAGAAAGGCACCCAATGTTTGTGAGAAGGCCCTCCATAATTCTTCTAGATAGAAAAATTATCATAAAGTTAATGAGGTAAGTGAGAAAAGTGGATGAGGAAGCATCTAAGTAAGAGATTTTGCAGAAGTCACTCATGCTTCTGTGGGAATTTTTATGAAATGAAATTATAAATATTATTTATTTATTTGGTTGCCAAATTATTTAAAACATTTGGATTTTTTATTTTTTATTTTTTAAAAAATAATGTTTAAGTGAAAGAACACGATTTCATAGAGAAGTATTGACTTGACTTTCTTCATAGTAGGTATAATCTTTTTTATAAATAATAATAATTTTCTAAAATTTAAGAGATAAGAAAATATATTCTTTGTTTTATTTTTACCATTATTCATATTAGCAAAAGAAAGAGCAACACAAAAATTGTTTGTCGAGGATTTCAAGCACTGTTATTTTTAGAAAGTAGTCACTGTAATTTGGGAGAGATTTGATGAAATGAAAATTATTTTAAAGTGAAAGAATATCAAATTCTTTGCCATTTTCTTTGCCACGTTATACCACTCAACCAATGTAATATTCACATTTTATATAAACTTTTAAAGCTGTATACAATTATAATTAAATTAAATTTTGTAAAATTTTGAACTTATATATTTATTTAATTTTTTGTACTCTTGCAGTCTTGTGGTTAAGTGACCTGAAATGAAAAGGGTCTTTCTTGATCCTGGGTTCAAGTGTATGGGCATGCAAGCAGATTTTTTTCTTTTTCTTTTTATTTTATTTTTTTCTTTTGTTCACACAAATACAGTGAAGTCTCAGGGAATGAAAACAAAAGTCATGTATCAAGAAGGAGGAGAAGGTGGAGTTGGATCATTGGACAGTGTAAGAACAGATCAGAGAATTAAGGCTCTGGTGCATTGGCATATTCAAGCCACCAAGACAATGTCACGTGTTTGCCAACGCGAACCCCACGTGTTTGCTTTACAAAGATTGTTCCAAAATTTCATTTTGTTTTATGTAATTATTATTTGGCTACGTCTCACTTTTAAACAGGCTTTTGTATTGATCCGCAATGTATAAAATAAAGTTGTAATTAATTCACTCAGCATCAATTCATGAGATGAGATTATTCTTTTCTTTTCTTTTTTTCTTGTTTTGCTAGTGTGGCGGGCCCCAGGCATCCTACCCCAACGGTCGAACCCCGCATCACAGCGTGGGTTGTGCTGTGCCCTGCCACTTGAGCTGTCAGTGCGACCCTCCATAAGGTGAGATTCACGCAATTAATCATATGGAAAATGAATATTAGAAAGCTGACGTGGTGGAGGTCAGAAAGATTCACACAATTAATCACATGGAAAATGAATATTAGAGAGCTGCTTGTCATATGGAAACTGAATATTTGACAACTGACTTGGTGGAGGTCAGAAAGCTGACTTGGTGGGGGTCAGAAAATGAGTCAAAAAAAAGAACAATTGAGGTTTCGTTTCAATAAAGGAAAAAAAATAAAAAATAAAAACTCTTACCACACCAATTATTGACCCAAACCATTGTTAGGAAAAGTAAAAATGTATAAATCAAAACATTGCTCATATGGACATATAAAATCTTGGCTATCTTATATAAAGGTCTATCTACCAAAATTAATGTACTATGCTATCAAATTGGAGAGGTAAATATGATGGATCCTGAGTTATACAAAGCTGCAATTGATGGAACCTTATCTGAAAAAACATTGAGAGCTGCTGCTGATTCAAATCAGCTGGTTACAGGAGGGAAAAAGAGCAACATTCTTCATGTAGCTGCAAAATCTGGTAATTTGCAAATTAACACAGAAGAAGAAGGTGATGATGATCATAGGCATGGTCATCCTCTGCTCCGTTTCCTTTACCATCAAAACGCCTAAGTGAACACTCCGCTTCATACTGCTGCAAAATCAGGGCATGTTGAAATGGTTAGGTTTCTGATTGTTAAGGCAAGAAAGATGGATGCTCAACAAAAGAGAAAGCTAGTGACTATGAAGAATTTTGAGGGAGATACAGCTCTCCATGAAGCTGTTCGACATAATCGATTCGAGATTGTCAAGTTGCTTATTCATGAAGATTCCAATTTGGCTTCTGTTTTGAATGGCTATGGAGAATCTCCTCTTTTCATGGCTGTCGCTAGATGCTTTTACGAAATTGGCCTTTTCATCTTGAATGCTACTGCTCCCAATAATTGCTCTTTTGATGGAAGGAACGGCATGAATGTCTTGCATGCAGCTGTAATTCGAGCTCCAATTCCTAGTACTATTACAACTACTCTGCTCCATCTTCCCCTGTATATTCATTATTTGTATTATTATGTACTTTCTTAGTTGCACTATTTGATCAATTCCTATATATATATATATATATATGCAGAATTTATACACGAGGTGCTTTTCAAACTTTCTTCTTCTTCAATGTTGGAAAAAGCTGATGATTTTGGGTGGATTCCTCTTCACTATGCAGCACACTTAGACAATAGAGAACTCATTGAACTATTTATAGATCATAACAATTCCCTTGCTTAAAAAAAGAACAAAAAGGGTATGTCTTGTTGTGGTTCTCTGACGACCACTTTAGAGAAGAAATATGAGAAGAAAAATAAAAAGAATTCTATTACTCTCTTGGAAATAGAATATAAAAATAAAAACTTTTCTCGTGGAGGATTCTCATGTGGAACCTCTCTCTACACTGTCAAATTCTCGCTGGAATTGCTCACTTTTTTCTCAAGCTCTCTCTGGAACTTAAACACTAATCTCAACACTCCTCACTTGGATGATATTGAGGTTGCACCACTTGGCTTGGCTTGCATGCAATGAGATGGAGCCTATTTATAGGCTCACAAATTCGGTGCATGTCCTCCATTTTCAACCTCTTCTGACGTTCAGCACCAACCTTCTAACATTGCCTACAATTGTTGAGCAAGTTGGAGTTCGATGTTAAATGTAGCAATGACCATTGTCAAAAATGGTGAGCTACTGGTTTCACACTGTCGGTGCAGTGTGGTGCGGGCTGGACTTCACAATTCTCCCCCTCCAGCCGCATTTAAACTGATGGTCATCTGCCATCCATTCCAACTATGTCTCTGCACAGCTTCAGCTTCTCTTGAGCAACAACTTTTGTTAACATGTCTGCTGAATTCTCCTTTATGTGATCTTCATCAGTTTTAGCAACTATTGATTTATTATTTCGCGTATCCAATGATAGCGATTGTCAATGTGCTTTGTACGGAGAATGATACATTGAATTTTTGCTCAAATCCATGACACTTTGGTTATCACAATGTATCTTGTAGTCTTCTTGCTTGATGCCCATTTCTGTGAGAAAACGCTTTAACCACAACATTTCCTTACCCGCTTCCGCTGCGACAATGTACTCTGCTTCAGTAGTGAATAAAGCAACACACTTCTGCAACCTTGACTGCCATGACACAGCTCCCCCGTAAAAGTGTAGAGATAACCTGATGTAGACTTTCTATTATCAACGTCTTCGGCCATATCTGCATCTGTATAGCTTTCTAAGATTGGATCACCTCCCCCATAGCACAAACACAGCTTCGATGTATCTTTAAGATACCTGAGAATCCATTTGACTGCTTCCCAGTATTTCTTTCCAGGATTTGAAAGAAATCTGCTCACAACACCTACTGCATGAGCAATGTCTGGTTTGGTACACATCATTGCATACATCAGACTTCCTACCGCTGAAGAATATTGTACTGAAGCCATCTCCTCTATCTCTTCTTTGGATGAAGGGCACAATCTTTTGCTCAACTCGAAATGATTTGCAAGTGGAATGCTGACCGGTTTGGATTTATCCATGTTGAATCTCTTTATCACCCGTTCAACATACTTCTCTTGAGATAGCCATAACCTTCTATTCTTCCTGTCTCGGATTGTTTGCATTCCCAAAATTTGTTGAGCTGGTTCTAAGTCTTTCATATCAAAGGACTTAGACAATTTTTTCTTCAGCTGACTAATCTTCATTGCATCTTGTCCAACGATCAACATTTCGTCCACATATAGCAAAAGTGCAATGAAGTTTCCACCTGAAAATTTTTTAATATAAACACACTGGTCTGCTGCAGTCCTTTTATACCCTTGACTCACCATAAACGAGTCAAACTTCCTGTACCATTGTCTTGGTGCTTGCTTGAGGCCATACAAGCTCTTCTTCAACTTGCATTCAAGGTTTTCTTTCCCTGAAACCTTAAATCCTTCTGGCTGCTCCATGTAGATTTTCTCATATAAATCACCGTGAAGAAATACTATCTTCGCATCCATCTGTTCAAGCTCTAGGTTTAGACTTGCTACTAAACCAAAAATGACTCGAATTGAAGTCATTTTACCACTGGTCAAAAAATCTCATCAAAGTCAATTCCTTTCTTCTGAAGAAAAACTTTGACCAACAATCGGGCTTTGTGTTTCACCACCCTTTCGCTGCCATCTTTCTTGAGCTTGAACACCCATTTATTCTTTAGTGCCTTTTTTCCTGTTGGAAGCTCAACCAACTTATAAGTATGATTTTTCTGCAAGGATTCCATCTCATCTTGCATTGCTTGAAGCCACTTTTCCTTGTCTTGACGAGAAACAGCTTCCTGGAAACTTTTTGGCTCTCCCTCTTCAGTAAGCAGAATATACTCAGATTCTGTAAATCTCTTTGATGGAATTCGGCCTCGCTCAGATCTCCGAACTTGTAAACCACTGGTTTCAGGAGGTGTACCATCATCTGACCGCTGTGATGGCCCTGCAGCTGCTTGAGAGGATTGAGTCTCCCCCTACTCAATATCCCCTTCTTCCTCATGGTCTGCTTCTGGTATATCTTCATGCACCTCATTATCCTCTGTGGCTATTTGTGCTGGTGCTGGATTAGGACCAAAATTCTTAGTACTAGAACTATAATTAGGAGACATTCTGGGCTTTTCAATGTCTTTCATTGTCTGGTTTTCATGGAATACTACGTCTCTGCTTCTAATAACCTTCTTTGTTTTTGGGTCCCATAAGCTGTATCCGAATTCTTCATCTCCATATCCTATAAAGATGCATGGAATAGATCTTGCATCGAGCTTCTGTCTGAACTCCTTGGATACATGTACATAAGTTAAACAACTGAACACTCTTAAATGAGAGTAGGAGGGAATCTTACCCGACCACACTTTCTTTGGAATTTCAAAATTCAATGGTACTGACGGTGATCTGTTGATTAAGTAGCAGGTGGCACGAACAGCTTCTCCCTAGAATGGCTTTGACAGCTTAGCCATACTGATAATACTTCTGACCTTTTCCATAATGGTTCGGTTCATTCTTTCGGCTATTCCATTATGTGGTGGGGTGCGAGGGACCATCTTCTCATGTCGAATACCGTGTCTTCTGCAGTAGGCATTGAACTCCTTGGAAGTATACTCGCCTCCATTATCTGAGCGGAGACATTTCAGCTTCTTTCCTGTTTCACGCTCTACCATGGTATGAAACAGTTTGAAGTAATCCAATACCTGGTCCTTTGTCTTCAAGAAATATACCCACACCTTCCGAGAAGCATCATCAATGAAGGTCAGAAAATATTTGTTGCCACCTAATGATTCCACCTCCATGGGACCACAAACATCAGAGTGCACCAGACTAAGCAACTCTGATCTTCTCGATGCAGAGGAACTGAAGGAGACTCTATGTTGCTTACCAAACAAGCAGTGACTACAAAGATCTAGCGCAACATCCTTGCAAACAGTGATAAGCTTCTTCCTTACCAAAGTGGACAATCCTTTTTCACTCATGTGACCGAGTCTCTGGTGCCACAGATTTTGAGATGCCTCTCTTTCTGCAATATTGACGCTATTTGCACATATCTTCACATGAATCTTGTACAGCGTTCCACAAATATGTCCTCGGGCAACAACTATGGCACTTTTTGTCATTTTCCATGTGCCTTTGCTGAAGTAGTTGTCATAGCCTTGCTTGTCTAAGGCTGCTCCCGAAAGTAGATTAAGCCGAAGATTTGGAACATGACGGACATCCTTCAAAGTGATTGTACAACCAACATTCATTTTTACCTGAATATCACCAGTTCCCATAATCTTTGCAAAACTGGAATTTCCCATCTTACCGTACCAAAGTCTCCTGCTTTGTATGTTTTGAAGAAATCTCTATGTGGAGTGACATGGTAGGATGCTGCAGTATCGACTACCCACTCAATGTCTTGGGTTGATATATGAAGGCATGTCTCTTCTTCGGTGGAGCAGAGCGCCACTTCTCCTGTAACAGTGACTAGTGTCTCTCCATCCTTCTTCGGCTAATTACCTTGGAGTCTCTGCTCTCTCAACAACTTTCTGCAGTTCTTCTTCATGTGACCCTCCAAGCCACAATGATAGCACTTATATGATGATTTTCTGCCGTCTGTAGATCTGCCTCTGCTCTTGCTTCTGCCTCTCCCCTTATCTCGACCACCTTTTTGCTGTCTTCCTCTTTCTGTGATGAGGGCATGTGACTGATCCATGCTAATGTCCTTTCTCCTGGCCTCTTTATTAAATAGGGCATCCTTAACCATAGACATAATAAGTTTGCCATTCAGGGCCGAATTGCTGAGAGAGACTACCAATGTCTCCCAACTATCTGGAAGAGAGCTTAGAAGTAGGAGGGCCTGATCCTCATCCCCTAGTTGGTAATCCACAGTAGATAGTTGATTTACCAAGCTCTGGAACTCACTGGTATGCTCGGCTACAGAAGTTCCACTCTGTAATTTTAGATTTACCAATCGCTTAAGGAATAGGGCTTTGTTCCAAGTAGTCTTGGCCTGGTACGTGTCCTCCAATTTTGTCCAGAGGGCATATGCATCCGTTTCCTTCGCTACATGATGGAAGACACTGTGGTCGATCCATTGCCTAATCTGACCGATCGTTTTCTTGTTTAATTTCTTCTATTCTGCTTCTTTATTGGGATTGAGATTTTCTCCTTTAGCTTCTATAGGATCAAACAGATCCTTACAATTGAGGAGATCTTCCATCCGAGGTCTCCAAAGTATATAATTTATGGCAGTGAGCTTAACCATAGCTCCCGAAGATGATTTTTCCATTGACATTATGGCTTGACCAAAAATGGAGCCGAATTTGGCAAAACGGAGTTAACCGTTGCGTCCGGAACGGCCGAAAAATGGTGGACTTGACTCTTCCGAGGTCAAAATATAATTACCAGAATTTTTAGGGCAAAAATATAATTTCATAAAAATTCTGGATCAACCTGTAAATACAGAAACTACAGGGGTTAATCTGTAATTTCTAACAATTCAAGGGCTGTTCTGTAATTTCAAAAACTTCTGATGACGTGGCAGATTGTGTTGACGTGTCAACACGTGGCAAATGATGCGGCGATTGCGTGGCTGACGACGTGTCGAGTCGCATGGCAGATGAACGTGTCTGCTGACGTGGTCGTCTTCAACCCCCCAGATAACGCATGCAGCGCGTGAGGCGCATGATCTGCTGTAGAAAATTTCAGGCAGCACGTGAGGGCCCGTTAGGATCTTCATTTCTCTCCGACGAACTTGGTTGTTCTCGTATCGTTGATTAATTTCGCCTGGTATTGTCAAATTATTTATTTGAGCAACTTTTAGAAACACCAACTTGAAGAATAGAGGCTCTATTTCTTCAAATTTTGAACCCAAGCTCTCGACCTGGAGCTCTGATACCACTTGTTGTGGTTCTCTAACCACTTTAGAGAAGAAATATGAGAAGAAAAATAAAAAGAATTCTATTACTCTCTCGGAAATAGAATACAAAAATAAAAACTTCTTTCGTGGAAGATTCTCACGTGGAACCTCTCTCTACATTGTCAAATTCTCTCTGGAATTGCTCACTCTTCTCTCAAGCTTTCTCTGGAACTTAAACACTACTCTCAACACTCCTCACTTGGGTGATATTGAGGTTGCACCGCTTGGCTTGGCTTGCATGCAAAGGGATGGAGCCTATTTATAAGCTCACAAATTCGGTGCATGTCCTCCATTTTCAACCTCTTCTGACATTCAGCACCGACCTTCTGACACACAATTGTTGAGCAAGTTGGAGTTTGGTATTAAATGCAGCATTGACCATTGTCAAAAATGGTGAGCTACTGGTTTCACACTGTCGGTGCAGTGTGGTGCGGCTGGACTTCACATGTATGCCCTTCACATTTCAGCAATGAAAGGGCATGTTGATGTGGTTAGGACATTAATCAACAAATGTCCCGACATTTGTGAGTTGAAGGATGACAGAGATCGGACCGCTCTTCATGTTGCTGTGGAAAGTAGAGAGGAAGAGATGGTGAAATTTTTATTGGAATCAATAGCATTTCAGGATCTTATAGTTGAGAAAGATAATGAAGGAAATACAGCTTTGCATATATCCTCCGTGGAGGAGATTACAAAATTTTACAAATTCTGGCAAATGACTCAAATATTGACAGAGCGGCTACAAACAAGGGTGGCATGACATTTGCGGACATTATCCTATCAACCAATCTACTCAACGATACTGAAATTGTAAGTATTCATGCATGATTTGTCCCACGTTACAAAACATATGAATATTAAAAATGGTCCACCTTCTAATCTAATACCATGTTAAATTACTATTATTTCTAACTCTAAGACAATGTTGAATTACCATTATTTCAAAATTTTGAAGTGTTAGGAAAAGGGTGGTTTCATTATGATGATTTAAAAGACTTCAAAGCTTAATTAGATTAGTATAGGCTGTAGCTAATAGCTAGATATGTTATTTTCTTATGAAAAAGCATACCATTGGTTAAAGCAATTAAGATAGAAAATAACATGTGTGTCTATGCAGCTTGAAATAATGTCAGAGTTGGAAAGAGAGGTTGGATTACTTGGGCTGGAAAGGAGGTTGATAAGAGAAACTAAAGAAGCAGAGAATGCTTAAATGAGTAAACAACAAAAGCAGCACACAGAGCACAAGAAATCGGAAGAAGGAAAAAAAGGTAAAGATTTAGCAAATCTCTGTTTAGTGATAGCCACAGTCATCGCCACCGTAACATTCGCAGCAGCTATCCAAATCCCCGGTGGATATGACAACCAAGGCATTGCAATTTTAAAGGGAAGATCAGAGTTCACAGTTTTCATGGTCTATGATTTACTTGCTTTTTTCTTGTCCACTTTATCCATTCTCATCCAATTTAGTTTACCGGCATTGGGTTTTACCTGCCGTTTCACAATGATTTTGACGACCATTTTAACAAGTGCTTCGCTAGGCTTTATGATGCTTGCTTTTGAGCAAGGTATAAAGGCAGTACTCTCCCCTGGACCAGCACAATGTTAATTACATTTTCAATGTTGCTCTGTAAAAAAGGAAAACTGTACCAAATTTGATATTATTGTTACTAAACTTGTGGGAAAAAAAAAAAAAACTTGAATGACCTAGATGGTTGTCGTAATTAAGATATTAATGTTACAAAAATTGAGTGGGTTTTTTCCCATTGTTATATGGATGATTCGGAACATCTGATAGGTTCATATGTAGTGCAATATTAACCATATAGTTCTAATTTTTATTTCTTAGAATTATGTTTCTATTCTTCTTTCGGTAACTACACAATCTTAGATTTGGAGAACTTTGTTTTTAAGGAAAGTGGTCGACATGTACGTTATCAAAGAAGTCTGATTACTTCTTGTTTTCTATGGCTTGAGGTCTTCGTAGTTATTTATGGATTTTTCTTCAAATTAATTTATAAAGTTTATTTTGGATCTTTATGGTTCAATACATCTTGCGAACTATTTCTAATGTTTACACCCAAAAAAAAAAAAATTCTAATTTTTCTTTTTATATATATAAATAGTGCATCGACTATATAATCCTATATTCCATTTCGTAGAATTATAGTGTATGCAATCTCAGAATTGGAAAACTTTGATACATTAGGACCATGGTCAAGATTGGTATATGTAATCAAAATATTGCACATTGCCAAGCTCTGTTTTTAAACAGAGCAACTTTGCCTAATAACAGGAATTTTATTTGGACATAGCAGAGCATTTTTGTCCTAATCAAAGGTTATTAGTCTAGTGATTGGAAAAATGATCAGCCAATGCTGGCTGAAGAAACTCTATTTTAATCATTTTTGAAATTTCTGAACTCATTCCCTAATTCAGTAGTTTTATAATAAACAATATCTAATTCTCAATTTAATTTAATTTAATTTAATAAAGAGCCAATTAATCTATAAAAAGTACAACTTATGTTATGCTTGCTTTTATTTTCATATATAAATGTATAATTCTTATCACATGGGAAAAATCTGTAAAACTTACAAAATTAAAATGTTATGTTATGTACAAATATATGCTTCTCATTGCATGGCACAAATTTAGCCTTTAGATTAGATTTTGTTGATATGTTGCAAATTGATAGATCCTCGAGTTCTTTATAGGTAAAGAGAATTTTGTCCATCCGAAAGACATTATGATTTTCTATTTTATGAGGCTTATAGACAACTAAAATAGCAAAAATCAAAGACAAAAAAAAAAAAAAAAAAAAACTGTCATGACAAATAAAAGTAAAAGAAAAAAGTATTCTGATCATTTCCATAAACAATATGCTTCTTAAATCTTATTTTCAAACATGAAAAGCATAATCAAATGTTAGAAGTTAGACAATGTTATAAGTTATCATCATCATTCCTTTTATTAATATACGGAATAAAACTAACGTATAAAATACCTTAAGATCTTTTGGCATTGGTGTACCACTAATCATAATACAATGATTACTTGGTATCTCATCCAAACTTTTAGCTCTTTGGTTTGAAGGATTCTTTATAAAATGCCCCCTACAATAAGAACGAATGACAACTGAATGTCCTTAATGTCAAACAAATCTCCCACACAACAAAATAGGCAATTTGATAAAATCTTGCAAAGAAATATCAAAACAGTTTGAACTAAAATAGATAACAAGCTGTTATGAGTAGTAGTATAGATTTTTGCTAATTAATTTATAAGCTCACTAAGTGGTGATTCGAAGTTTAGCATGACAATAAACTTTTAAATCATAAAATGTAACAATACATTTGAAATTGAATTTGAAACATTTTAAATTTTGGTAACAATTTATTGAAAACATATCTAGATTACTTTAATGACCTTATTAGTAATAAGAAACTAAGAACAAACAATTCATCCAAAAAAGCAAAGAATAAACATGTTACATTTAGCAACAAGTTATTTTCACTCAGAAGAAAGGAATTTCATAGTATACAACACTAAAATTGATACATGTCAAAACAAATGCATATTACCATATATGCTACTTATTCTCTCCAAATTGATACATGCCAAAATAAATACCAGAAATTGAGGGGAAAAATGTTTTGGAAATTGCTTGAAATTTAGGTTAATTGCAGTTTTAAAGGGAAGAACACAATTCACAATTTTCATTGTCCATGATTCGCTGGCTTTTTGCCTGTCCGTTTTCTCCATTCTTATCCAATTTAGTTCACCAGCATTTGGAAAATTATTCACCCGTTATTTCACAATGAATGTGGAAACCTGTTTAACAAGTGCTTCACTTGTCTTTATGGTGTTTGCTTTTGAGTAAGGTATAAAGGCAGTACTCTCCCCTGGCCAAGCACAAATTTTTTTGAACATTCCATTCATGGCCACCGTCACAGTAACCTCAATGTTGGTTAAATTTCCAATGTGCTTTTGTAGTGAAAGGAAACATGTACTAAAAATTGATATTTTTGTATTAAAATTGTGAAGAAAACATGAAGGAGCTAGAGGGTTGAAATTAAGATATTATTGTTACTAAAATTGATTGGGTTTCCTCATATTATTTCTTTCCTTTTGTTATCTGGATGATTTGGAACATGTGATAGCTTCAGATCCAGCACCATATGATCCTATTGTTTATTTCATAGGGTTATAGTATGTTTTAATCTTAGATTTGGAAAACTTAGACCGTGGTCAAGATGTATGTAGTCAAAAGATAACACATTGCCATGCTTTATTCTTAATAAACAGAGCAACTTTTACAAATTGCCATCTTCTGTTTTTCGAAAATAGAGCTAACTTTCGCTAATAGTGGGGATCTGCTTAGAAATAAACAGAGCGCTTGTCTCTAAAGAAGATAAATATTGACTGAAGATGAACTTGCTGAGAGAGAGAACTAGCTACTATTGACCGAAGAATGAGTGGTGCAACTCCATGTCATCTTCATTGCGCGTAGCATCTCCTTCAGACATGCCGTCCACACAAATGAGTATCACATCAAACCAAATTCAATTGATTGTTGATATCCCCATACTTCAGCCAAATGAACCATCTCACACACATCTAAGCATCATCACCAAGCAAAATGGAAACAGTTGTTAAAAGAGATAAGTGCATGTAAAACAGCGCAAGGTGATAAGAAGCAGCACTTTCAAAAGTGTTGTTAGCTAAGTGTAATGTTTTGAATATTCTGTAAGTTTCGGTTTTGTATCATGTATATATTACAGTATATAAATATTGTAAACAATCAAGACTCAAGAGCATCAATACAAGTGTGAAGTATTCATACCATACAATATTACTATTCGTTCGCTCTCTTTTGCATTTACTCAAATATGAATTTCAACATCTTCTGGTGCTTTGATTTATTATTAAATTTTAATTCTCTTTTCTAAAACTTCATTTCTTTTTTAATTTTCTTTCCTCTCGGTCTTTTTCTCTTTGTTTTTTTTTTTTTTTTTTGCTTTTGTTTTTTTTTTCTAATTTTTTTTTCCAAGATCTTAATCAGAGTTGCAATGAAATTGTAACGATTTTTTTTCCAAACCAGGTACAAAAGTGTAATTAAAAAAAAAAAAAACTCATTAGTAATTAATTAAAATCAAATTGAAGGCAGTGCATTATATAATAAAACTATTAGTGGAGTTCACTAGAAGTACTTAACAATATCCAGCACAGCTAATACAATAAATAGGGAGTTCCAACATTGATATGCAATATGAATTTAAATATAATGTTTCAACTCCAGAGTCCAAAACGACTTCTGACACTGTTGCGAGGCTCAAATCTTCTAGCTCTTGCGCAAAACTTGGCCAGTAATAGAGACGGTAAAATAACAAAGATGAAGAAGCAAATAGACAAGATGGGAGTACCATTGGCAACAATATAATAGTCGTCCTTGTACGTCTTGTACATGTTGTGGTTTTCTGTTGTAGGGAAGACTATGTTTATACCATGGTCGAAAGCAAAAACCATCATGCAAAATGAGCCCATTGTAAGATATGCCGTCCAAGCAACTGGGAGTAAAGTGACTAAGAATAATTTCCGAAATAGCATGAGAAAAGAGTGAAGCAACAAGGACGCAGGAGATAGACCAAAAGCCAATTGATCATAATATAAAAACTGTCTGAATTCTCCACTTCGGTTGAGAACTGGTAGCCCTTGGTCGTTGTAACCACCGGGCATTTCCAAAGCGGCCTCAAAAGTGGCGGCAGCTAAGATTGTTGCTACCAGTAAATTGACCTCGGAGAAATCCTTCATCCTATTTTCAAATCCTCCTCCATCTTTAGATGGCTTCTTCTTGTCTGATGATACCATTACCATCTTTTCAAACTGTTTCCAGCCAGCTTCTTTGTTTTCTTCAACTTGTATTTCATCTTTTTTCTTTTCCTTGCTTTCTGCTTCATTAGTTTGCCGTTTACAGCCGGCTTCGTCTTCTTCAATGTGTATTTCGTCTTTTTTCTTTTCCTTACTCTCAGCTTCATTCATTTTTCTTGTGTCCAGCTTCTGTTCAGAACGTGGTGGTAAAATAATTTCTATCTCCAAACTCACCATGATCTTCAACTGGACCACATGCATGTATGTAATCCATTACACTTTTCAATTATATGAATCAGCTTGAAAATATTTATTAATGCCAACACACATGTCTTTGGATGCATGAAATTAACCAGTACTATAATTGCTTTCAGGAAGGAAGATCAGTATAGAGACAAAAAGTACTACAACACTAAACATATATATATGTAGATACACTATGATTAAATTATTGGGGTTAAATACATACCTAAAACACCTTAACTATATATTGGCATTATAAATAACGACCCTAACATTTCTTCTATAAAAAAGGAACCAAAAAAAAAAAAAAAAACACACTATAATTACATGAATATTAGTATTTCTTTTCAAAAAAGAATTATAAATCAAAGTATCAAATTGCCCTCTATAAATATAATAGAATTGAATATATATATATATATATATATATATATGGAATTTATTATTAGACCACTTCTACGTTTATTCTTTTATCTATTTTGCTTAATCTCATACCTAATAAATTTTTTTTTCCCCAAAGTTAATGCTTGGCTAATGATGTATTATGTATACCATCAAATATTCTCTATTGTACATATCTGAGTCATATTATATCATATATGCACATTAATTAGATGATGTAAGCCATGCATTAATATACAGTTCCATTTAGCATGTGTGCTAGAAAACTTACAATTACAGTATCCTGTAGCTCCTTATTTGATAGGATTATGTCAACAAATGTCTTTTTGTCCTTATTTGTAGCTCCTTTGTCAATTCTTGAGTCGTTTGTAAGAATTCTTAAAATATGGAAATCTACTACAGTAGCGGCTACATGCAAAGCTATATTTCCTTTATTATCTTTCAGGTTTATAAGATCCTGAAAAGCCATGGCCCATTCTTGGAAAAATTTCACCACCATAATCTTTCTACTTTCCACCGCAATATGAAGAGCTGTCCGACTGTTTTTATCCAACAACTCACAAACTTCTGGACAACTTTCCATCAGCACTCTAATGACAGCATCTTGTCCTTTCTTTGCTACAATGTGAAGGGCAGACATACCTTCTGTGTTCTTTGAGAAAGGAAGGCGCTTACTATCTTTGTTCAAAAATCGTTTAACAAGTACCTCATTGCCAATATGTGCGGCATAGTGAAGAGGAGTCCATCCACAATCATCAGCTTGTTCTAATGTTAAAGCTTGAAGTTTTTTAACAACCTGAAGCCCAAAATCTACATCGAAATCGACAAATTGTAGATTATGCCTAATTAGTTAAGGAAAGCACATATTTATATAACATATGAATTTAAATTGACTTCACTACCCATGTGATTTATATAGTTTTAATTGAAGGGAGGCTAAATGTTCAATTGAGATCTTCAATTTTTATTTTTGTTTGCAACAGCTAGAGAACTAAAAAATTGTTTAATGGTCAACTGAAAGAGGGATACCTGTGCATCCCATATTTTGACTATCTTGTATAAAAGACAAATAGGTGGTAAAAATGGCAGCCAAAGATTCTATTTTTGCTGCCTCAAAGATGCAAAGATGACAGATAAAAAAAAAATAATAAGGCTTTAATTACAAAATTCTGTTTTGGCTGCCTTTAAAATAACAAAAGAAGTATTCACTTATTAGAACGGCAGCCAAACTAGAACTTTTGACCATTCTTTTTCCTACAATTTCCTATATTGCCCAAAAATTGAAAAGAGTTAATTTCATCCAACTTCACAGAAGCTTATTTTAAATACAATTTGATCCCTCGGATTTAAAAATATCATAAATCTCCTCTCTAAGCCATTATTTTCCTTCCTAATTGTTTCATTCACACTACATGTGACAGCCCAAACCACCCGCATGCTATATTATTCTCTTACAACCCAGCTTTCAAGGTTTTAATAGGCCTCGCAAGGGAAAGATATCCACACCCACTTACATGGAGTGTTTCGTTCCCCTTTCCAACTGATGTGGGACTTCACAATCCTCCCCTCTTGGGGCCTAGCGTCCTTGCTGGCACACCGATCCGGGTCCGCCTCTGATACCATCTGTGACAGCCCAGACCATCCGCATGTGATATTGTCCTCTTTGGGCCTGGGGAATCCTCTTACAACCCAGCCCTCAAGGTTTTAAAAGGTCTCGCAAAGGAAAGGTATCCACACCCACTTATATGGAGTGTTTCGTTCTCCTTTCCGACCGATGTGGAACTTCACACTACAGGAATTAATATCATTGGCACCCCCTACTATACTTAAAACAAAGCTTTAATTTGATTCATTCGTCTGATTTAAAAAAATCATAAATCTCTCTTCCAGTTTTAAAAGTCATTAATTTTCTTCACTTATTATTTCATTCACACCTCTTCGATATCATATACATTCCTTATAACAGTACTAGTTGTAATTTTTAAAATCATAAAGATTAAATTGTAATTTACGAAAACCTTAAGGAGCAAGATGAAATATAGCCAATTAAAAATCAAGGGCTCAATTGAAAGATTTTAAAACATTAAGCTTTTGATGTAAATAATAAAATTAGAAGGAAGTAAAGTGCATTTGATCTTTATATATAGACAAATGTATAACATCCTAATTCGAAAAAAATACTCTGAATTCAAATTTTTGACCAAGTTTAACAAAGGTTGATCGAGGCTAACCAAATGAGTTCCACAATTAACTTTTTATTGTGAAAGAAATTATATGTTGATCAAAGTATCATAACAAAGTATTCGTCGACACGAGTTCATAAACTAGTAGTACGCCAAAATCGAATCTAAGAGTAGAAATTTATGATCAAAACAAGATGCAATCCGGACTGATCAGCGAGCTCAAAGTTGACTTTTTATTTATATGGATTTTGACATTGACTCCTATATTATATAATAGTGCTCATCGATACGAGTCTGTAAACTGACGGCATGCTTAATTTGGACCTATGGTTAAAAGTTATGGATCTATAAATTTATGTTGGTCTTTTTCAAAATTGATTTTCACTGGATAGTAAAATATTTGAGGGAGTCTTTAATTTGCTCCACATGTCACCAATTGGAAAATATAATGTGTCATGATAAAAGAGGACCACGTGTCACCTTGAATAAAAAAAATATTTTCTTTCTTTTCTTTTCTTTCCTTTTTCTTTTTCTATTTCTTTTTCCTCCCCTCTCTTCCCCCACCCCCCCCCCACGTGTAGAAATTAACCTCCTCTCTCTCTCTCTCTCTCTCTCTCTCTCTCTCCCCCCCCCCCCCCCCGATGGAAACTGCTCTCTCTCTTCCTCCCCTCTCTCGACTCTGGCAAATTCACCGTTGTTCCGATGACTATGGGCCACATGCGCTGGCCGTGAGGGAAGCCAACTTCATAGCAATGTCAGAGCCCAAATTTTCAGATCAACTACCGCCGAACGCGCTCAGATCTGAACGGCAAAGCTGGCAGTGGCGATTTCCCTTTTTTGGACTATTCCACCATTCCCTGGCGAACCTAACCAGTTTTCATACCTTACCCCCTTATTTTGACCTCCTGATCTCGTATATAACCTCCATTTGCCTAGATTCTAGACCCTTTGAGAGATACACTGAATTGAAATTTATCTAATACTTTTCGATTGTTTTATGATCACCGACGGCGAGATTGGGGTCTTTGAGCTAAGTATCCTCAATCCTTGTCTTCTAAGCTTTCATTTGATATATAATTTGCTAATTATGGTTATGTATTTAATATTTCATCATTTTTTAACTAAATTAGGAATTATTGTAGAAATTGGATTGTATTGGAAGTAGTCTTTAAGAAAGATTATCACATTAAACTTACAGTGGTTATTAAAGACTAATGGGATAATTGATTTTATGAAAGAAATTAATTGTAAATAGGAAAACCCCAAATTTTGAATGATAGACTGATTTGAGATTACTTTGTGGCTAGACTCTTATAAAGCCAAGTTAGTGTGAGTGAGTTTTAGAATATTTAGGATATTCTAGTACCGCTCGAAGATATATATATATATATATATCTATATTAATTGGGTAATATTTTTTTGTGTATGTTAGATATCTATTGGATCCGTGGCAAAACCTATAATAGAATAAGAAGGGACAACATCATTATAGTGAATGGTCCTTTCAAATTGTTTTTGGATTATTGTTGGCATATACTTTATGTTAATTAAGATTCTAAAAATATTAGAAAATATTATGTACGTTTTAAAAATTAATTTATTAATTAACAAAATTATTATTAAATTTTATTAAGCTTACAAATATAATGAATAAATTCATAAATACACTAACTCAAAATTTTAGAAGCTTTTGGACTCTATTAACCTTACATACAAACATGATAGATATTCGATGTGAGGGAAAATAAGGAAAGTTATTATTTCTATTTTTACCAAATAATAAAGTTAATTAACGCAAACTCACCTATGTATATATATATATATATATATATATATGTATAAATTAGTCTTTCATCATAATGTTTTAATAGTTTTTTTATTAGGACTTTACTTATTAATTTTTAGATCTTCAATTATTGAGATTTAAAGATGTAGTTAAGTTTTTATATAAGTTAAATAAAATATTAGAATTTTAAAACGACAATTCTAAATATATTTTTAAATCTCAACCTTTAAAGAGATCAAATAACTTATAGATAAAATACTAATAGAAAATCCATAGAAACATTCTAATGAGAAACTAACTAATATATATATATATAAATTTTACTATGCCGATATCCGAGCGAAATTTTATTATGTATATATATGACATTCAATTTTCCTACCAACTTGATATTCTCGATTTATATAAAATAAAAGTTTTCTTGGGGATAGCCGAGTGGACATTTTAATCTCCTATCCTTAATATCAATATATATATAGAGTAGTTTTATGGTGCGGACCACATATAAACCGATATTTTTTGGAAAAAAAGCCCCGGCTTTGCTGTGTATGCTGTGTACACATATAAATATATATGTAGGGGAATTTTACGGTGTGGATCAGTCCACATGTGGACCACAGCAAAAGCTGACGCTTTTTGGTGTGGATCGGTCCACATGCAGACGACACCTAAGCCGATGCTTTTTGGAAATTCTACGATGTTTTTTGGAAAAAAGCATTGGCTTTTACTGGGTATGTGTACACAGCAAAGCCGATGTTTTTTTTTAAAAAGTATCGGCTTATATGTGATCCGTATCTTATAACTTTTCAAAAAGTATCAGTTTAGATGTGATCCGTATCATAAAACTACTCTACATATGTATCTATATATAAACAACAAGATGCATCCAAGCCAAAAATAAAAAATAAAAAAAAGATAGAGAGATCCAACTAAATGTTTTAGCAATGGAGGAGAACTATAAATATAACGAGAATTTATGTCTTGAAGGAAAAGAATGCTTTTACCTGTCTTTGCGATGTCAAGTCTACCTGAGCAAAAAAGTATACGTGAGATAGTTCTTGGCAGTAAATAAGTGAGCTTAACCCTAGCATCACCTAGTGATTTACACTCTTCCCAAGTTAAAGGCACAGGACCTACAAGGGATATCGAAAAAGGATAGAATCTTTAGTCTAAATGATATCCAAACCTTTTTTTTTTTTCTTTTAACTTCTAAAATAAGGAGGAATTAATGAAATTTTATTTAGATGGAAAGTTTATTTTTGATTTTATCACTAGATCCAACTTATAAATACATAGTTCAATAGTCAAGTGATTTTACTTTGACCAATAACTCAGAAATTGGAGTCATTCACTTATGGTCCTTTTCAGCAATTTTTTTAAAAATGAAATTGTAAATTTTGATTTTTGTATGTCTAGAATTTAAAAATTTGAAGGGCAGTAATTTTTAAAACAATTTGATAAAAATGAAAATGGTAAATTTTATAAAGAACTTATTTTCTGGGTAAATATTATTATTACAAATGAATTTGTAAAAGAAACAAATTTATTTGAACTTTTTCATTTTTTATCCTAATTATAATTAAATTCTATATTTTTGAAAAACTATAATCATATTCATTTAACATTATAGACTATAACTATATTTTTATTTATTATTTACTTATACAATACTCTTTTTTAACATTCTTTTGTTAAATTAATTGGTAAAAACTAATAGTTAGTCTACTTTGATAGATTTAGAATACTAAAGGAATGTTAATTTTTTAATAATGATTTTTTAAAAATATACGATTTAAATATAATTATGGCAAAACTAGGGAATTTAAATAAAAATTTTCCTTTATAAAAAACTTATTAAAAAAAAAAAACTTATTGCAAATAAATGATGCCAATTCATATGTACGATTAAATATCTATGGTGGATATTACAAATAAAAATAATATAAACTATTAATAATTTATTATATTTTGTTATAGATTATAAAAACGATGAATAATATCTATATCAGGCTAACACTTGTAATTAACAGTTAAATAAAAAAAAAAGAAACTGTTAATAAAATTTGCAAAAAAACTTGTGTGATTTATCATTTAACAAAAAAAAAAAACAACACTTAGAAATTTCATTTAAAAAAAAAAAACATTTAGCGAGCTAAAGATGCAAAATGTAACCATTAAAATTTTTAATAAGTGCTATTAATTAAAGTGGATGTGAACTATGAAGATATATATATATATATAAATATGTATGTATGTATATAAAGAAAAAAGAACAATAAATAAATATTTTCCATTTTGTACATAAAATTATAAATAATACAAAGGCAGAAAAATATCACTATTTTCAACAATAAAACTAAAATATTTTTCTAATTAAAAAGAGTAAATATGGGAAAGTATGAAAGAATAAAAGAAAAGAAATTAATGTCATAGGGGATAAGTTAGTTAGTGATGATATACTAACGTCTTTTGGAGCGAATGGCGGCTATGTGCAAGACGTTCATGCTGTTCCTTCCTTGATAAGAGCAGTTTGGAGCATTGTTTAGGATATGCAGGGCAACTTGGTGAAAGCATCTATCCACCACCATGAAAAGAGGAGAGTCTCCTTCGCCATTTACTATGGTCGCCAAATCAGGGTCTTCTTCAATTAGTAACTTGACAAACTCCAAGTGATTATAGCAAACAACTTTATGGAGCGCTGTATCTTTCTCATTATTCTCCATGGTTAATAGACTCTTGCTTTGCTCAACATCTGTCTTTCTTGCCATTTCCACTAAAATTCTTACAGTTTCCAGATGCCCTAACTTTGCTGCAATGTGGAGTGGCGTGTTTCCTTCGTAGTTTTGCTAATCATCTTCTTCAAGTTTCCTTAGCTCCCCAAATTTAGCTGCGATATGAAGTATAGTGTTGTTTTGGCCGCGGGATCTGATGTTGTGCACATTACCAAACGGATTGCGATCGCTTAGTCCATCAATTGCAGCATTATACAATTCACCATCCATCGCAAGCTACCTTGCTAGATATTTTTGATCCAATCTCAACATTATCCCTTTCTCTCTCTATATATGTGTGTATATATATATATATATCGCATTTAATCATGATTATGTAAAAGAGTAACTAGCCTTGATCATTTGTATGGTCAAAATATTGACACATGTAAAGTGATTTTAAATCTAGAAAAATTTAATTGAAGCACTTGGTTTTGTAGGTGTAATAGGTTGCAAAATCTTGTATGATTTGTTATCATGGTACGAATCCGCATGACTAATTTAATATTCAAATTCAGTTAATATGACAGATTAATAACGAATAAACTCTTTTATATCTATTATATTAACAGGATATAATGATGAACTATGCAAATTATTTGTTTTATTTATTAAAAAAAGCATTTTAATAATTATATTATAGGTAGAAAGTAAATCTAGTTTTATGATTATGATCTTATTGTTTTAAACAATTTATGTTTATAATTTTATTTTTTCTTAAAATAATTTCTAATTTTCCTATCTTTAGTTCCTAATAATATGTATTATTTTATGTTTATTTAAACATATTTTAATAGCTAGAAAATTATATATTCTTTTTGGTAAAATAAATTTTATATATAAATACAATATAGAGAGATTTAAACCGTGTAAAAGCAGCACTTGTTATTGTAATATTTTCATGGGATATGAAAAACCACTTAACACTAATTAATCCAAAAAGACACCGAATCAAGTAAGTAGCATATGGGACGACTCAAAAAAATAAAAATAAAAAGGTAGCATATGGGTGGAAAAAATTTGCAATGCTCACGGGGAGTGTGCGGGCCACATGCCGAGTGTTGTGCGCTCCGCGTAAGCACTAGAAATTTTCTCCACATGGGGAGACGCGTGGATAATTATATCTGATTGGAACAGGTGCATTTTCCTATCCACTTCTACTTTTCTATTTTTTTTTTTTTTTACTTTTCGTACTTGAAAAATTCTATTTATTTTTATTTTTATATTTTTAAACAAAATTCTGAATCTTATTTCATTAAAAAATAAACAATAAATATTTTTGCATCCTTGTTTTACTAAATAGTTATAAATAATTTTTTTATTCTTTTTATTTCCTTTCCTTTTTAATTATTTTTTATCTTTTTTTAGTATTATTTTTTGTTCATCAGTTTTTAATTTTAGGTTTTCTTATTTTTCCCCTATCTTTCATTTTTTCGTTTCTTTTTTCTTATCCTTTTCTTTTTTTTTTATAATTTCTTTTTTCTTATCTTACTAGAAATTTTCTCCACATGGGGAGGCGCGGGATAATTATGTTCGATTGGGACAGGTGCATTTTGTTATCAACGCCTACTAATCTATTTCTCTTTTGACTTTTCCTACAAAACTTCTATTTATTTTTATTTTTATATTTTCAAATAAAATTTTGAATCTTATTTAATTAAAAAATAAACAATAAATATTTTTTGCGTCCTTGTTTTACTAAATAGTGATAAATATTTTTTTTATTTTTATTCCTTTAATTTTCTTGCTTTTTTAATCTTTTTTATCTTCTTTTACTATTTTTTTTTTTTTTGGCATCAGTTTTTAATTTTAGGTTTTCTTATTTTTCCCCTTATCTCTCATTTTTTCGTTTCTTTTTTCTTATCTTACTCTTACAGCCAATGGCCTGCCGTGAAGGTTGCCCAAGGTCAATGGATCTTAAGTATTTAGCAGTTGTATGAGTGTTAATTTCAAACCCTAAAGAAAAAAAAAATGGCTAAAAAAAATTCAAAAGGTATAAAGAAAATTTTAAAATATTTTTTATAATTTTATTTATAAATGAAGTGTGAAGAAAAAGTTTAACCGTGTAAAAAGCAGCACTCGTTGATGTAACATTTTCTTGGGATATGGAAAAACCCATTTATACTAATTAATCCAAGAAGACACCGGATCAACTATCACATTCACAAAACATATGGGACCCACATGCCGTGTGCTTTTGTATTTCTCTTTTGACTTTTCCTATCACGAAAATATCTATTTATTTTTATTTTTATAATTTTAAACAAAATTCTCAAACTTACTTCATTAAAAAAAATCAATAATAAGTATTTTTGCGTGCTTGTTTTCCTAAATAATTATAAATATATTTTTTTAATTTTTATTCCTTTCATTTTCTTTCTTTTTCAGTCTTTTTATCTTCCTTTTTAGTATTATTTTTTTCATCAGTTTTTAATTTTGGATTTTCTTATTTTTCCCCTTATCTTTCATTTTTTTCATTTCTTTTTTCTTATCTTTTTTAAATTTTTTTATTAGTTTTCATCTTTATTTTTTCCTCTAATTATTTATTTCTTCCCTTTAGATTTGTTTTTTCTCCTCTTTAATTTTTTTTTTCACTTTTGTTTATTTTTGTTACTTCCTATCCGTTGCATGAATGCTTGAATTGTTTCCTCCTCCTTCTTCTTCTTCTTCTTTTTACTCTTTTCCTTAGCTATATGGAAAAAAAACTTCATGCCTAGTACATACAAGTTTAATAATTAATATTTAATAATATAATAAGTTAATTAGATAAAAAAAAAAAGGTTAAAAAATATTAGATAAATGGCTTATCTAATTTAAAAATTAGGCCAACAGAATAACCGCAAGGGCTAATGAAAAGAAGTCTTAACCTAGAGTGCTGCTATTTACACCACCCAAATATCTCTTCCCACTGCAATTTTATATAAAATTACTAAAAACCCTTTTATTTTATTGTTTTTATATTTTAAAATTTTAAAATTCTTTTCTTCTCTAGTTTTTTTTCCAAAAGAGGAATGGATAAATCAGATTCTCAATAGATTCTTTTACAATTCCTGCTGTTAAACTAAGCTATTGAGGTTATAAAGAGAATGGCTAAACAATTTGTTTTAAGAAACATTAATTTCAAAATAAAAGAAAAATATAAAAGATATTTTAATGAAACTAAACTATCTATGTGCAGCTAAGGAAAACGATACCAGATGGTTGTCTAACAACACTATAACCCCATTGCATCACATACTCATTTGTTCGTTTAGAGAGAAATGAAAAAGAAAATTGGTTAAAAAATCAAAGGGAAAGAAAAAAGTCAAAGGACTTTTAATAATTAACATATAAAATGCACTGGGAATAAATATTTGAGTCGTGTAAATAGCAACTCTCCTTAACCTAATGACTTATCTAATTTACAGTCCTAATTATCTAGAACCATAGCTTCCCTCAGACCTAAATGGGCTTTTATCCATCTGCTAACAACAATTTATGGGCTCAGAGTAATTATGGGCGCATTTGCAAATCTTTTGTTTACTGTCGGTGGAGGGACTGAGCCTGTATCATTGTTATATTCAAAATGGACGGATCTAGCTTCATATATGAAAATTCGAGTTTCCTTACTATCTCTCTGAAGGAGATGGGCATCAGAGAAATTCTATTGATCTGTTTCGGTTTCTTCAAATCTGATTGCTCCACATAATCAGCACTTCATAGGTACGGTATTCCCTCCTTACGGTATAATAGCCCCCAATATTTAGGACCATTGCTCCCGCTCACCGCAAGAATAGTGGAGATTGCAGATAAAATTTAATATGTATTATGATCAGGTGCGCTGTCATGATGATATTCCTGGCGGGTATAATTTTATGTCTTAATATGGAGGAGATTACTATTCAACATGATATACAGATAGTCAATATGATAAAATATTGAAGATCATGACCAAGAAGAAAGGGGAAGGTGAATTGCTTGATGAGCAAGTTATTGCTAGTTGAAGAACAACATCATCTAAAACTGCCATTGAAAAGTTATTGAAAGTAACTAGTGGAATTAGATTCGTTAATGCTGATCATGAGAAGAAATTGGGAAGGTGTTGTATATTTTGATTACTTAAAAGCATAAAATCAGAGCGATGGCGATTCCCAATAGTTTGATTACTTACATCTTAACCGGAGACTTAATGCATAAACGTTTTCCAAAATCTAAGCTTGCATAAAATTCCTAATGCTCCGGACTCTTTGATCATAGCAATGAAGAATCTATAATGTCTTTTTGACTATAATTCTATGAACTAAAAATAGGATTGGTCAATGCACCAGATAGAAACCTCTTACATGTTCCTAACCATTCAAATAACAAAAAGAAAGAAATAAATAATAAACAAAAACAATCATATTTAGTGACAATAATACATCTTAATTTCAACAACCCCTCTAGCTCCTTCACAACTTTAGTATGATAACATCAATTTTAATTTTAGTATATTTTCTCTTTACTGCATAAATACATTAATAATGTAACTAACTGTCAGGACCTGTCTAAGACTCCTCATTGGAACCCTAGACAAATCCTGATCCCCGAGAAGCACCACCGAACCTTCCAATGGAAAATCAGACAGCATCTCCCCTAAGAGAAGAACTTACCACAAAATTTACCTGTATAAAAATGCACTCCTATATGGTACTACCTTATCCCTCCCACTTTACTACAATAATTTCCACAATGGCAGTCCTTTAATAACAATTTGTATAAAACACACATATATATGCAATAGAAATAATCAACTAAATAAACAATCAAATATACATTTGATCATTCATGTCTGCCCACATGACCCATTTATTGCCGTACATTTCAAATATCGTGTTACAAAATATATCGATGCGTAATATAGGAAGTAAAGTAAAACAATCATCACATCAACAACAATAATAATATCTCACCTGCCCAAAGGCTACCACTTGTCTAAGGATTATTATACTTGCTCAATAGCTATCTTTCTTGCCCGTAGGCTGTGATACTTATCCGGATATATCATATGCTAATAATAATAATAATAGAAATAATACTAATAATAATAAAACAAAAATAATGGCAATAATAAAAATAATAATAATAATCATAATGAGGATGATAATATTAGTAATAATGAAAATAATTGTAAACATAATTATGATAAATAAGTAATATTAATAACGAGAATAATATTAATAATAATAATGACAATAAAAGCAATTAAATATAATGCTAGAAAATCAGGTTATGAATAGATAGAATAGTACGAGGTCAAATAATATTTTAAAAATTCAAAATATATTCTGAAATATACACTCGTATCAAGAGTACAAACGATATCCTCCAACATGCTGTGTAATCCATGATTCCAGCTGTCGCCGGCACCCTGCTACTAATACAGTCCGGGATGGTTGTCTAGATTAGCCGTCCAATCCCCTGGATTCGTAGGCAACATAGTTACGAGGCTAACTCTTTATGGACCACAAGTATAATATATATATATATATATATATACAAAAGATACTTGATGCATATACTATATACCAGTGGTGTCCTACGGTGTCCAACATTCCAAAGTACCTCTGACGGGGAGGTTAAAGAGAAAAACCGACATACGATCGCATGGCGTCCCACCACGCCGCTGCTAACAGGTGTCCTGGCCATGGAAGGGGATGGCTGATGCTCACTGTGCATTATACATTGCCTACTGTAACACCCCGACCCAAACCACATCGGAATTTGTGCACGTTGACCGAGGTTGACCATTGACCGAGTGGGTCAAAAGTTGACTTTTGTTCCAGTTGAAATTTCTAGTTGACCATGGTACTATGCCAAAGTGCATGATGCCCCGAGTTCGTAGACTAGTAGCACGTCGAAAACGGAGCTACGGTTTGAAAGTTATGGGCAAAACAAGTCGAGGTGCAAACTGTCCAAAAGGTGCCGGGAGTTGACTTTTTATTGTTGTGTAATTTTTTTTGACTTTTGTATGGTTGTAAAGTACTCGTCGATACAAGTTCATAGACTAGCGGCACGCTTAAATTGGACATCTGGTTAAAAAGTTATGAACGTGTGAAGTTTGCCGGATACCGTAATATTTTATTATATCTGGCTTAAGTGCACAGTAACGCCACGTGTTGCCACCTGATTGGTCCATGTGGGTGAACAGTGTCACCCACGGTGGCTTTTATTTGGCAAAAACATTGGGGAGGAGAGAGAAGAGAGAGAGAAACGACCGGCCGCTGGACTCGAAAAATTTTCCGGCCGATCCTTGCTACACGCACCGGCTAGATGGGAGCACCTTCCCATTTCCGGCCGAACCCCGAAATTTCACGATCGCCGGTGGCCGGACACTCCCAGACCGAGCCGGCGAAGCTCGACGGTGATTTTTCCCTTCCACCGCCGGCCACCGCTGTTGACCCGTTTTTGGCCACTTTCAAGCCACACACGCCTGACAGTCCCTCACCCGTGGCAATTCTGGCCTACCCACCAAATTTCACAGCTACCGGACCTCCGGCGCGCCGAGATTGGAGCATTTTCCGGCGAGGCGCCGAAAACCTTCAAACCCCGATCTCTTCACTATCCGGCCTCCGTTTGCCTCATCGTTAGTCTCGTTGGAATCCTCTCCTTTTGATCTACAAAACCCCCAAAAATCTCAGCCATCGGCCACCGCACGCGCTGCCGCCGGCGACGGTTGCCGGTGACCGCGGCGGCTCGCCGGAAGTCACTGTTCCGGCGAGTACCCAGTTGAACCGCCGGTCCCTGTCCACTAATTCCGACCTCCTGAATCCAAATCCGGCGTCCTTTTCCTCCTATTCGCGACGATTTGGGAGAATTGAGGAGTTGAATTCCAAAAGCTTTCCGGCGAGATTCCGGCCATCTCGGGTCCGATCTCCGGGAAGTAAGATCGGATCCGTGATCCTCATCACTCAAGCTTCGATTTGGTGTGCGTGTGGGTAGGGATGGCAATTTGCCCCGCACGGCCCGATACCCGTGGTGCACCGCCCCTAACGGGGCGGTTTTTCCCCGAAAATTTGGGGATGCGGGGCGGGCTCGGGGCAAATGCCTAAAAACCGAGTCGGGGACGAGGAATAATAACCCCGCCCTGAACCCGCCCCGATATATATATATATATATATATATATATATATATATATATATATTTATTATTTTGTTTTTACAAAATTTCATTTATGTAAAATCATTTTCTTCTTTTCTTTTTATTTATTTTTTTAAATATGTATTTTATTATAATTGTAAATTTGTTCATTGATGTATTTTATTATATTTTTATCGCATTGTAGTCATTTTCTTTATATTTTAATCATAAAATAATTTTTTTTATATAAATTTCTAAAAAAATATATCAATTAAAAAACAAAATGGGGAAAACCGTCCCGTCCCGTCCCTGCCCCGCAAAATCCTCGATCCTGCCCCGCATCTAAAAAAAGGGGGAAAATCGCGGGGATGGGATGTAAAATTCCCCGCGGGGACGGGGACAGGATTTTAAAAACCGGTCCCGCCCCACCCCGTTGACATCCCTACGTGTGGGTAGTGGAGTTGATCCTGCGGAGGATCTTAGCTGATATAAGCGCTTAAGGTGAGTAACCCACTTTTAAAAATATTTTGGGGTAATTAATTATATTTATGTGGTGTTAAATTGATATCTGGAATTTGTGCTCATGTGGTGGAATTTAAATATAATCGAGAACAAAATATTATTTTATATATATATATATATATTTTTTTTCCATTGATGCTAAACGGAATTTTGGGTTACTAAAAATTTCCCGATTATTATTTTATTGTGATTTAATTGTATTTGTTATACATGAGAAAGTATTTTCATTAATTAATTGTGTTTGGATTTTTATATTATTTTTGGGCATAATTGGTTTGAATATTTTAAAGAAATTATTTGCTTAATTGGTGGTTTAAATTTTATAATTATGCCCGTGGTATATTATTGTTGAACCTCGTGTTATGAGAAAAATTATTGTTTTATTGTTATCGATGTTTTCGTACCGGGTTTGTTAAAGGAAAATATGTGGGATGGTAAATGTGAAAATTGGTATATTTCCTACGGTAATTTTGGAAAAACGATACGGTTATGATTAATTTAGTCATTATTTTAGATGCACTCATACAGTATTGGTGTTCCGGTATATATGTGGTTAGCGCGCCAGTATTATGTTTCCCGTGAGTTGCCATTGGACCGTGGGCAGGCAAGTTTGATATTGGCCACAGCCGCCCCCCTCCTTGGCCAGGATGACGGTTTCAGCAGCGGTACTGTCGGGACGCCGAAGTGCCGTTTGCAAGTTTCTCTCTTTAACCCCCTGCCAGTCGGTGCTCGGGACGCTGGATATCGGAGGGCATCACTGGTATATGATGTGGTGCGTCAAGTATAAGTTTTCAGATAAAATTTCAAACCCCAAAAATGTTCAAAAAATTATTTATTATATTTATTTACATTTTAATTATATTTGGGGTATTTATTTATTTGTTGTTTATTAAGTTGTTTGATCCCTTGGTTTTCGGGAAATGCGAATATCGGGTTTTGTGAAAATGTTTTAAAAAGGGAACATTTCCAACAGAGTGAATAGTGAGAGTTTTGAGAGAAACTATTATTTTCAACTGTTATTATTTATTTACCTATTTAATTGCCGGTATTAATTAAATTCCCTTATTTGTTATATTATTATTATTATTAAAAGTGTTCAGTAGCTAGGGTCGCTCACTGAGATGATTAGCATCTTACGTTTTTAAATTCCGTTCCCTTAGGTGCAAGGGGTGGTAGACGTTATTCCGGAGCGAACAAAATCTCCGCCGCTATCGTAGTTCGAGAAGTACCTTTGTACTTGTTATTTCAGTTGTAATATTTCTTTCATCTTTGTTGTATTTTCTATTAAATAGCATTTCACGAAGCTCTGTATATTATTCTGGACACTTATGTTTTATTTATGCACTGGATTACTGTTATTCCTGTGAAGTGCTGTAAAATTGTGGAATCAATTTGTAGTATTGTGGGAGGAATAAGGGGATGAATATAGAAGTGTGTTTTCAGTGCAGATAATTTGTGGTAAGTCCAACCCTTAGGGGAGGTTCTGCCGGATTTTCCATTGGAGGGTCCGATAGGGTTTCCCTGGGATCAGGGCTTATCTAGGGTTCTGGTGAGGAATTTTGGAGGGGTCCTGACACTACCCTCGGTCCGATGACAACTACAGGACAACCTTATAAATCAACCTGCACGCTAATCACATCCACAACTACAGAATACGGGTACATGTATGATGCATCTAAAAACTTTAAATTTTTATAATACTATTAAAATAATGAATTTTGATAAAATAAGATAAAATAAAGTTTATGAATAATAAATAAATTAATTAATTTATGCATAAATATATTTTTTGGAAATACTAAATTTTAAACAAATATTTTTCTTCAAATCCATGAAATCAATTTTCACCAAAACAGTATAAAAATTCTTACATAATTTAAATCACATAAAAATAAAACATTTAAATCAAATAACAATTCCTCTTAAAATTTAAAACATATATAATATTCTTCAAAATTTTGAATGATATATAAAATATAACATGTGTGAACATCTTTATGTACTAAGTGTATATATATATATATATGTATATATATATTCACACACACACACACACACACACACACATATATATATATATATGTCTCATGTATGTGTGCATGCATATATATAAACTTAAGAAGTTAAAGTTGGGCATTATGATCACATAACTATAGTACACAGTATACAAGCATTTCAAATGTTCCAATTACTCACCCAACTCAAATGCCAACTAAAGCTTCCTGGCACCCATACACCATTTCTGTTCGTGAACCGGTAATTGAGTGTACAGATATATATATATATATATACACATATAGAGTACAACAACTCCTCCATATGGTCATCTTACTATATATACCCCAACTTAAGCTTTTACTAATTTGGCACCACTAACAACAAGTATCCCCATAAATACAAAGGAACTTAACATTACCCTTCTAAAGAGCTACCAACTATCACTTCCATAAGACAAGCAACAACTAAACACGATAAAACAGAGGACAAAGAAAATCTCTCTTGAGCATTATAAACCAGTAGCATATATATATAATATATATATACATATAGGAACCTTGCTCATTTATAAACTCAAAATCCTCCAAAATTTAAACCACCTTAGCATTGTGAATTCTAAAACATGTCAAAACCTCATATTGGTATGCACACGCACACATATATACGTATACGTATACATATATTTATAATTTATTCAAATTTCACCACAATTATGATATTACTCCAGAAATAACAAAATTCTAAATACCCACAAACAATTGAGATATTATAGATCAAATAGAAGCTTGAGAGACATAATTTACCAATATTTAAATTAACTTAGCTTAACTCGTCGGCGGTGGTCGGAATTTCTGTCAAAAAATGCTGTCAAGTGTGTCCTCTTGGTGCACCACAAACGAGCTCGAACTGAGATACACAGGGATCACCATCGTCTTTAGAAGGTTCAGATTAGTGAGAGAGGACCAGAAGTTGACCGGAAACGGCCAAAATCCGATGCATTGAAAGGAAGCCAGCCGCCGGCTTTTATGGTGTTTTCCGTCTCATCTCCCACCATGTCGGTGAACGGCGAGCACCATGGAATTTCTGGCGTGATGGGTCGTCAGCTGGCCATGGCATTGATGCTCAGTCCGGCCGGAATTGATGGCAACATAAGGAGGAGGATGACCGGCAGGGAGGAAGAGAAGGAGAGCTCGAGAGAGTTCCAGAAAGAAGAAGAAGAAAAGGAAGAAGAAGGAAGGAGAAGAGGGGCCTGTGGGTGTTTTTCCCACGTGGGGGAGAAGAAAAGAAAAAGAAAATAAATAAATAAATAAATAAAATAATATTAAAATAATAATATAATATAAAATAATAAAATAATATAATATTTAATTGGGTGAAATGTGGCATTTTCTTGTCGTGACACATGGCACCCTTTATAATGTTACACGTGGTATCACTGTTCACGCACACACATACCGATAAATACTAACAGCTGTCTCGGAAAAACTTCACAGGTCCGTAACTTTCTAAACACATGTCCAAATCGGGTGTGTTGCTAATCTACAAACTCGTATCAATGAATACTTCACAACCAACATAAGTCAAAGCTCGATTTTATAATAATAAAAAGTCAACTTCGGCATCCTCGGACAGTTCGGACCTCAATATGTTTTACTTATAACTTTCAAACCGTAGCTCCGTTTTTTATGTGCTACTAGTCTACGAACTCGGGTCGATACGTACTTCATAATAGTGCCTTGGTCAACCTAGAATTCTTACCGAGTCAAAAGGTCAAAGTTTGACTCTTCTCGGTCAACGACGGTCAACTTTGATCAGCTTAAGAAATTTCCGATGTACTTCGAGACGGGATGTTACACTAACATCGAGCTACCATGACATAAAGCACACATCATTAAGGCAAGAGAAGCAGTTGTTAAGCTGGTTGTCAAAATCATTGCGAAATAATAGATTAATATTTTTCCAAATGTCGCCCATGACGTAGATTGGATGAGAATGGAGATAATGGACAAGAAAAATGCAAGTAAATCACAGACGATGGAAAAATGTGAATTGTGTTTTTCCCCTTCATGCAATAGATATGTCTTTATTGCTGTTTGCTGGGCTTACAACATCATATCTGAAGTGGGTTGGTAGTTTATATTTTGTTAAAACATCTAATGTCAAATGCTTATTAAGATATAATAAGCTCGACTTCAGAATTCAAATTGAACGCTGGACTTGAAGTTAGAAGTTGACTTTTAGAATTGCTATGAAAACAACAATTTATTCAATCAAGGTTTTATATCATTTTTCTGATTCAATATATTTGAAGAAATCCATATTATGCTTCCAAATCCCCCCATGAATTCTATCTTTTTGGTCTAGTATTATTTTATTTAATTTTTGGTGTACTAAAAATATTTTTACTAGAAAAAAAATTCCAATTTTAGTTTTATTGTATTTTCTTCTAATTTTTATTTTTGTAATTTTGTTCTAATTTTTTTATGGTTTAGGTGTAAAAAAATATTATTAATTTTTGGTCTAATAAAAAAAATTTTATTAGAGGAAATTTCCAATTTTATTTTTATTTTTTTGGCTAATTTTAGGTACAAAACATTTAATTTCTTTGAAATTTAGTTGAAATAAAATAGGAATGGATAAAAATTTTCAAATAGATTACCACAGATATAAAATAAAAAAAATAAAAAAAATTATTTTTTTCAACATTTTAAAAATTTTTTAACTAAAAAATAAATTATGACATTAGTATACTGACATCATCTAACGGTAAAATTAATACAGTTAATTAATTAGACTGATTTATAACAAATTTGAATCTAGATAGTTAGTTTAAGCAATTCCAAATTTCAAAGTTTGATTCACATAATTCTGAAACTTTAAGTACTAATAAACAATTAAGCATTTTTCTTTTTTCTTTCTCACATTCTCACTAACGTTACTATTACAGATATTTCTTCAAACTTACACTCCATTCCTTGAAACCAAACTAGTTCTTTCCTTTCATTTTCTCTTTGTACGAACTTATTCTTTCTCTGCTTGCCTTTTACCTTTTCAAAAAATAAAAAGAATCAAAGGAAAAGAATAAGGGTTTTCATTCATTTTCGCTGAACTGAAAGCAGAGAGAATGAGTTTAGATTTCCAAGCAGTTTGAAGCGTTAGGATAAAAGTAAGGTTATTCTTTACTTAGGGGTTATTGTAGATAAAACATGGTCAAAAGGGAAGAGCATGGTTGCCAAATACAAAATGAAAAACTAAGAAATTTTTTTTTCATTTTTTTTTGGGCCGAAAAATAATTATGACATCCACATTTTGACGTCATCTAACGGTAAAATTAATACAATTAATTATTTAGACTGATTTGCAACAAATTTGAAACTGCAGAGTTGATTTAAGCAATTTCAAATTTCAGGGTTTTATTCGTGTAATTCTGAAAACTTATATACTAATCATCAATTAACCATTTTTCCTTTCTCTTCTCACACTCTCACTAACATTATTGTTACAGATCTTTCTTCGAACTTACACTTCATTCCCTAAAAACAAACCACTTCTTTCCGTTCATCTTCTCTTTGTACAAACTTATTCTTTCTTCGCTTGTCTTTTACCTTTTCAAAAAATAGAAAGAATCAAAGGAAAAGAATAAGGGTTTTCATTCATTTTCACTGAACTGAAAGCAAAGAGAATGAGTTCATATTTCCACGCAGCTTGAAGCTTTAGGATAAAAGTAGGGTTATTCTTTAATCTTGGGGGGTATTGTAGATAAAATATGGCAAAAAGGGAATTGCGTGGTTGCCAAGATAGTGCATTTGGCCCCACTATTCTCTTTCATTTAAGGAAGGAATTCACACCCTGCTCCTAATAGATGGCTGTGACACAATGAAAAAAATTTATAGTATACAATACTAAAATTGATACATGCCAAAACAAATACATATTACAACATATGCTAGTTTTTCACTCCAAATTAGTTGTAATATTTTTTTACGACCAGACCATAAAAAATAAAAATTAGAAAAAATAAAATAAAAATAAATTTTTATGCTTTTTTTTTATTATTTTGTCTAATATAAAAGTAATAAATTTATTACTATTGATTTTATTTATTTTTATTTTTATTTGGTCATAATTTTTTACAAACTAAAGATATGAAAATTAGAAACTTTTTTTTTTAATAAGAAAAAAGGAAATTATAAACATGATTTACTAGCTTTTTTCCTGTCCACTTTTCCTATTCTCATCCACTTGCTCAGTTGGGCATCACTTTTGAGTTAAAAGACCTGGGAAAATGCCATTCTTTTCTTGGTCTTCAAGCCAAATTCTTTAAGGGAGGATTATTGCTACACTCAAAGTACACTCATGACTTTCTAAGTTGGGCCAATATGTTGTATGTTTCATCAATTTCAACTGCTATAGTCCTATTGTGTCAAAGTCAAAGGGAACAGTGGATTGTGACCCTTTGTTTTCTTCAACAAAGTCATCAAACTTTATCAGACTGTTCAAATGTTGATTGGGGAGGGTGTCCCATCAATTATCTATGTATTTTCTTGCGTTAATTGTATGATCTCATGTTGTTTGGAAAAGCAACGTACAGTTGCAAGATCAAGCACAGAGGCTAAGTACATGCTATGGCAACAATAGCATCGGAGCTCACATGGATTACTTATTTGTTGCAAGATATCCGTATTACTTCATCTAAACCAGTCCAACTATTTTGTGATCATTTAGATGTCTAAATATGTACATAAATCCTGTTTTTCATGCAAAAACTGAACTTATTCATATTGATTATCGTTTTATTGATTATCTATTATGTTCCATCAAATCGACAAATAGCATATATTTTTACTAAATCTCTGATCAGGGATCCTCAATAGAGCTTCCGCTTGTTCACAATGTTCCCCTCTCTAGTTTGGAGGGGCCTGATAAAGCATCATCACCAACCAAAATCGAAACAGTTGTTGAAAGAGACATGTGTATGTAAAACAGTGCAAGGTGATAAGAACCAACACTTTCAAAAGTCTTGTTAGCTAAGTGTAATGTTTTGAATATTCCGTAAGTTTCGGTTATGTATCATGTATATATTACAGGATATAACTATTGTAAACAATCAAGACTCAAAAGCATCAATACAAGTGTGAAATATTCATTCCATTCAATATTACTTTTCGTTCACTCTCTTTTGCGTTTACTCAAATATGAATTTCAACCTCTTTTGGTGCTTTTATTTATTAATAAATTTTAATTTTCTTTCTCTCGGTCTTTTTCTCATTGTTTTTTCTTTTCCCTCTACTTCCCCCCCCCCCCCCCCCCTCTCTCAAGATCTTAATAAGAGTTGCCATTATATTGTAACGATTTTTTTTTTTTTGGGGCAAACCAGGTACAAAAGTGCAATTTAAAAAAAAAAAAATCATTGCTAATGAATTAAAATCAAATTGAAAGCAGTGCATCATTTCATAAAACTAATAGTGGAGTTCATTGGAAGTACTTAACAATATCCAGCACGGCTAATACATTACATAGGGAGTTCCATCATTGACATGCAATTTGAATTTAAATATAATGTTTCAACTCCAGAGTCCAAAACGACTTCTGACGATCTTGGGAGGCGCAAATCTTCTAGCTGTTGCGTATAAGTTGCCCAATAATAGAGAAGAAGAAAAAACAAAGACGTAGAAGCCAATAAACATGATGAGAGTCGTAATTATATCTACATCCTTGAGGTACTCGTGGTTCTCTGTTCTAGGGATGACTGTCTTTATGCCTTGGTCAAAGGCAAAAACCATGGCAAAAAGTGCGAATCCTGTAAGATATCCTGTCAAAGCAACTGGGAATAAAGTGGCTGTGAATATTTTTCCTAATAGCGTGAGAAAAAAGTGGAGCAACAAGGACGCAGTAGATAGAGAAAGAGCCAATTGATCATAAAACAGAAACCGTTTGAATTCTTTAGTTCTGTGGAGAACTGGTAGCCCTTGGTTGTTGTAACCACCGGGCATTGCAAAAGCGGCCGCAAAAGTGGCGGTGGCTATGATTGTTGCTACCAGTATATTGAGGTTGGTGAAATCGTTCATCATATTTTCAAATCCTCCTTCATTTTTAGACAGCTCCTTCTTGTCTGATGATACCATTACCATCTTTTCAGGCTGGTTCCGGCCGGCTTCTTTGTTTTCTTCAACTTGTATTTCAACTTCTTTCTTTTCCTTACTCTCTGCTTCATTAATTTGCTGTTTACAGCCGGCTTCGTCTTCTTCAATTTGTATTTCATCTTTTTTATTTTCCTTACTCTCTGCTTTATTTGTTTTTCTTGTATCCACTGGTGGTAAAACAATTTCTATCTCCAAACCCACCATGATCTTCAACTGGACCACATCCATTACACTTTTCAATTAGAGCAATTAGCTTGAAAATATTTATTAATGCCAACACACATGTCTTTGGATGCATAAAATTAACCAATACTATAATTGGTTTGAGAAAGGAAGATCAGCACAGAGACAAAAATTACTACAACGCTAAACATATGTGTGTGTATATATATATATAGATCTATATATTGACATTATAAATAACGAGTAAACCATATCATTTCTTCTATAAAAAAGGTAAAAAAAAAAAAAAAACTTTAAAATTACATGAATATTAGAATTTCTTTTCAAAATTAAAGAATTATAAAACAAAAAATCGAATTGTTATATATAAATATAGTCGGAACAAAAATATGTATATATATATATATATATATGTACAGTCCGTTTATGGTGCGGACCACAGTATTGGTGACGGTTTTTCATAGTATTGGTGACGATTTTCTAAAAAACCGTCGTTAGTACTATGAAAAACCATCACTAATACTGCGGTCCTCATGCGGACCGTCCTCACCATAGAATTTTCGTATATATGTATATATGAAATTTATTATTTGACCACATCTACGTTTATTCTTTTAAATTTCTTAATCTCATACCTAGTAAATATATATATTTTTTTTCAAAAGTTAATGCTTGGCTAATGATGTATCATGTATACCATCAGATATTCTCTATTGTACATCTGAGTCATATTATATCTCATATATGCATATTAATTAGATGATGTAGGCCATGCATTCATATATAGTTCTATTTTGCATGTGTGCCAGAAAACTTACAATTTCAGTATCCTGTAGTTCCTTGCTTGATAGGATTATGTCAACAAATGTCATTTTGTCCTTGTTTGTAGCTCCTTTGTCAATTCTTGAGTCATTTGTAAGAATTCTTAAAATATGGAAATCTCCTACAGTAGCGGCTACATGCAAAGCTGTATTTCCTTTGTTATCTTGGAGATCTATAAGATCCTGAAATGCCATGGCCTGATCTAGGAGAAATTTCACCGCCATTACCTTTCTACTTTCCACCGCAATATGAAGAGCTGTCCGACCATTGTTATCCAACAACTCACAAACTTCTGGACAGCTTTTCATCAGCACTCTAATGACAGCATCATGTCCTTTCTTTGCTGCAATGTGAAGGGCAGACATACCTTCTTTGTTCTTTGAGAAAGGAAGGCTCTTACTCTCTTTCTGCAAAAATTGTTCAACAAGTACCGCATTGCCAATATGTGCGGCATAGTGAAGAGAAGTCCATCCAAAATCATCAGCTTGTTCTAGTTCTGAAGCTTGTTGTTTTTCCAGAGCCTGAAACCCATCATCTACATAGGAATCGAAAAATTGTAGATTAGGGCAAATTAGTTAAGGAAAGTAAATATTTATATAGCATATATATTCAAATGCACTTCACTACCCATCTAATTTGTATTGTTTCAATTGAAGGGAGGCTAAATGTTCAATTGAAACCTTCCAATTTTATTTTTGTTTGCAATAGCTAGAGAACTAAAAAATTGTTTAATGATCAAGGGATACATGTGCACCCCACGTGTTGACTATTTTGTATAAAAGATAAATAGGTGGTAAAAATGGCAGGCAAATATTATATTTTCACAACCTAAAAGATACAAAGATGATAGGCACCGAAAAAAAAAAGGCTTGGGGCTCTGCACTTAATTACGAAAAAAGGTTTTGGCTGCCTTTGAAATAGTTAAAGTAAGTATTCATTTATTAGAACGGCAGCCAAACTGGGATTTTTTTACCATTCTTTTTCTTACAAGTTCCTATATATACTGCAAAAAAATTGAAAAGAGTTAATTTCGTCGACCCCAAAAGCTTATTTTAAATACAATTTAATATCCTCAAATCTAAAAATATCATAAGTCTCTTCTGTATATTCAAAAGTTATTATATTCCTTCTTTATTGTTTCATTCACACTACTCTAATTAATATCATTCACACCTCCTACTGTATTTAAAACAAAGCTTTAATTTGATTCATACATCTGATTTAAAAAATATCGTAAATCTCTCTCCAATTTTAAAAGGTCATTAAGTTTCTTTACTTATTGTTTCATTCACACCTGTTCGATATCATTTACATCCCCTATAAATGTGCTAGTTCTAATTTTTAAAATCATAAAGTAATAGATTGTAATTTGTGCAAACCTTAAGGAGAAAGATGAAATATAGCCAATTAAAAATCAGGGGTTCAATTGAAGGATTTTAAAACATTAGGCTTTTGGTGTAAATAATAAAATTTTAAGGAAGTAAAGTGCATTTGATCTTTATATATAGACCAATGTTTTGACAAATCTCTCCATTATTAAAATGCCCTAATTACTGAACTCTAACATAATGGCACGATGAATTTTTATATGTTGTGAACATACTTCCCACCTAATTATGTTGAGAAGATATTGATATGATAAGTGTTGAGAGTTGTCAACTTAATTTTTATTTTTTAATCATTATTTCAAATGATACGATTAATATCAATATGTTAGTGACTTTATATTGGAACATATTCTAATAGAACATATTAATTAAAAATAATATTAATATTATAGTTTATTATGACACGATGCAAGTTTTTATTTATTTATTATTATTATTATTATTTTGGTAAAGACATTACACAAGTTTAGTGAAGCAACTTTTTCTAAATTTTGAACTCAAAAAATAAATAAATAAACCCCTTTCTTAATTGTTCCAATTTATGATTTTTTTGTTTTTCATATTTGTCTTAGCCGGTGTTCTGCCCAAGTGTTTAGGAGGATAGATTTTTGATCTTGTAATGACTATTCATGATCATGAGTAATATGGGAAAATAAAAGAACCAAATTATTACAAATTAAGTTCAAATATTTCCCCCTTTTTTTTTTCAAAAATTTTAAGCGGTTAGGGAGTAGATTTAATATTATATACATCAACCTATGTTAACAACAAAAAGGAGAAAAATTGAAAATTTTAATGAGGAGGATTCCACTTAGAACTGGCTGAACATAAGACATGGAGATGTGTTCATAATAGTTTTTACCACATGCTAAGCTTACAATTACAATGAGTAAATTCATATATGCACCAACTCAAAATTTTAAAAGCTTTTTGACTTTATTAACCTTACATATGAACCTGATAAATATTTGATGTGAGGCCAAATAAGGAAAGTCGTTAATATATTTATTTTACTCAAATAATAAAGTTAATTAAGGCAAACCTGCCAATATGTGTACATATCAGCCAGTCTCTTATCATGATGTTTTTATGGATTTTTCATCTCTTATCATGATGTTTTTATGGATTTTTCATCAGAACTTTATGTATTTGAACCTTATTTATTAGTTTTTGAATCTTCATTGGCTGAGATTTAAAAATGGATTTGAATTTTATATAAATTAAGTAAAACATTGAAACTCTAGAAGAAAAAGTAAACTTTGTTAAGATTCATATAAATTCTAAATATATTTTTAAATTTCAACTTTTAAAAAGATTAAATGGTTTATAAATGAGATGCTGATAAAAAATTAATCAAAATATTCTAATAAAAGATTAACTAATATATGTATATATATATATACAAAAGATTAACTAATATATGTATATATATATACAAGTTTTACCATGCAAATATCTGCATAGAATATTACTATATATATATATATATTTTCCTACTAACCTGATATTGTCGATTTATATAAAATAAAGGTTTTTGCAGGAAAGCCAAGTGGACATATTAATCTCCTATCCTTAATATCAATATATATATATAGATATACAAAAATGGAGGGATCCAATTAAATGTTTTAGCAATGGAAGAGAACATTAAATGTAACGAGAATTTATGTCTTGAAGGAAAAGAATGCTTTTACCTCTCTTTTCGATGTCACGTGAGGAGAAAAATCTACGTATGATTTTGCTTGACAGTAAATAATCGATAATCCCATCACTTCGCAGCATAATCCAAACACTCGGCGATACTGAAAACCTCTCTTCCAAAGTTAAAGACACATGGCCTACAAGGGATTGGAAAAGGACAGAATCTTTAGCCTAAATGATATCCAAACATTATTATTATTATTATTATTATTATTATTATTATTATTATGATTATTATTATTATTGTTGCTATTAATTTCACTCTAAGAGATTACCATATATTCCAAAATAAGAAGGAATGAAAATTTTATTCGGATGGTAAGTTCATTCTTGGTTTTATCACTGGATGCAACTTATAAATACATAGTTCAATAGTTCAGTGGTTTTACTTTTACCAATAAACTCAGAAATTGATGGCATTCACATATGATCCTTTTCAGCAAAATTTGCTTTTTAAATGAAATTGTAAATTTTGACTTTTCACCTTAGAATTTAAAAATGTGAACGGAAATAAATTTCGAAACAATTTGGTAAAAATGAGAATGGTAAAATTTATAAAGAACTTAATTTTTGGTAAATATTATTTTACAAATAAATTTGTAAAAGAAAACAGTTTTATTTAGACTTTTTCGACTTTGTCCGAACTATAATTAAACATTATACTTTTGAAAAATTATCTTCATATTCATTTATCAGTTTTTACCAATTAATTTTAACAATTAAAGATCATAATTGTATTTTCATAATACTATTATTTAATTATAAAATATAAAGTTTTAGCATTCTTTTGGTCTTTAACTATTAAATTAATTGGTAAAAAGTAATAATTAGTCTACTTTGATAGATTTAGATTTAGAATACTAGAAGAAGGTTAATGTTTTAATAATAATTTTCTTAAAATATAGGATCTAAATATAATTATGGCAAATCTAAGGAATTTAAATGAAAATTTTCCTTTATAAAAAGCTTATTACAAATAAATGATGTCAATTCATATGTATGATTAAATATCCATGGTGGATACTACAAAGAAGAATAATATAAACTATTAATAATTTATTATAGGATGGCGAATAATATCTATTAGGCTAATTCTTGTAATTAGCAGAAAAAATTGTTAATAAAATTTGCAAAAAACTTGTGTGATTTATCATTTAACAAGAAAACAACACTTTGAAATTTCATTTAAAAAAAAAAAAAATTAGGAGCTAAAGATGCAAAATGTAACCATTAAAATTTCTAATAAGTGCTACTGACTCAAATGGATGTGAACTATGAAGCATAAAAAGGTTATGCATATGCATAAATATATATATATATATATATAGAAGAAAAGTAAATAAACTACTTTCCATTTTGTACATAATTATATGTACCGCAAATGCAGAAAACTATCAAAATTTTTCAACAATAAAACTAAAATATATTTTCTAATTAAAAAAAGTAAATATGGGAAAGTATGAAGGAATGAAAGAGAAGAAATTAATGTCGTAGGGGATCAATTAGTTAGGGATGATATACTAACGTCTTTTGGAGCGAATGGTGTATACGTGCGAGACGTTCATGCCATTCCTTCCTTGGCGAGAGCACTTTGGAGCATTGTTTTGGATATGCAGGGCCACTAGGTCAAAGCGTCTATCCACCGCCATGAAAAGAGGAGAGTCTCCTTCGCCATTTACTATGGATGCCAAATCAGGGTCTTCTTTAATTAGTAACTTGACAACCTCCAAGTGATTATAGCGAATAGCTTCATGGAGCGCTATATCTTTCTTATTATTCTTCAATGTCAATAGACTCTTGCTTTGCTCAACATCTGTCTTTTTTGCCATTTCCACTAGAATTCTTACAGTGTCCAGATGCCCTAGTTTTGCTGCAATGTGAAGTGGAGTGTTTCCTTCATTGTTTTGCTCATAAAGAAAACGCAGAAGATAATCATCTTCTTCAAGTCGCCTTAGCTTCCCAGATTTAGCGGCTATATGAAGAATAGTGTTGTTTTGGCCGCGGGATCTGATGTTGTCCACATCACCAAACAGATTGTGGTCGCTTAATCCATCAATTGCAGCATAATACAATTCACCATCCATCGTAAGCTATCTTGCTAGATATTTTTTATCCAATCTCCACTCTCTTTCTCTATATCTTATCTTTATCTTATCTCGCATCTAACTATGCATATATAAAGGAGAATTGGAACTTTGAGTGTTGAGTGGTGAATGTCCGTTTACCCCTTTTCTTTGGATTAATTATTGACTAGTACCTAAAGTTTTAGAATTATGCAAATGGAATTTTAAAATTTGAAATTCTTTGAGTTGAACTCTGAAGTTTCAAATTTATTGCAAATTAGTTCAATTGAATAACAGTCTTAATTTTGTCAGTCATCAGCTTGATGTTATGCTAATGTTAAACTTTCGTTTTCAACCAAAAAAAAAAAAATGAAAAAAATAAATTTTCTTATTTTTTCATTTTATGTTTATGTTTTTTTACTAAAAAAAATGTATCCAATCCTATTTTATTTAAACTAAAACTCCAAATAAATTAAATATTTTTGAAACTAAAATTAGATCAAAAATAAAAGTTTTAAATAAAATTAAAATTTTGGTCTAATAAAAATATTTTTATTAGACCACAATTAAATAAAATAATTTTAGTACACCAAAATTAATAATATTGTTTTATGCGCAAACCATAAAAAAAATTATTCTAAAATAAAAAATAAAAAAATAGACAAAAAATTAAAAAAAAAATTAATTTTTATGATTTTTTATTTTAGTTTAAGGATAAAAGGACGTTAGATCTACTTACACTCACTTGCAGTTCTATAAGGAACAAACAATAGCAGAAAAATTAAAAGTAAAATGAGCCATTTTTGCTTAAAAAGATAAGAATCTAAAAATAATAAAAATAAATTATTAAACTAAATAAAAATAAAATAAATAAATATAATCAATAGTAATAAATTGATTTTTATTTTTTATATTATACAAAAATAAAAAAAAAACATCAAAAATTATTTTTATTTTTATTTTTTGTCTCATTTTTATTTTTTATAGTTTGGTCGTAAAAAATTATTATAACGTTTTGGTCTAAAATTATTTAATTTAATTTTTAGTCTAGTGAAAATATTTTTAATAGAGCAAACTTACAATTTTAGGATTATTTGTATTTTTGTAATTTTGGTCTAATTTTTTATGGTTTAGGAGTAAAAAAATATTATTAATTTTTGGTCTAATAATATTATTTTCTTTTAATTTATAGTCTAATAAAAAAAATTATTAGACCAAAAAGTCCAATTTTAATTTTTTTTTTTGTGTAATTTTAGGTCATGAGCATTTAATTTCATTGGAATTTTAATTTAAAGAAAATAGAAATGGATAGAATTTTTCAAATAAATAACCACAAATATAAAATGAAAATATAAGAAATTTTATTTTTTTCAAAAATTTTTTAATTTTTTTTTTACAGAAAAATAAATTATGATGTCAGCTACTGACATCATCTAATGGTAAAACTAATACCGTTAATTAATTAAACTAATTTGTGATAAATTTGAAACTATACGTTCAATTTAAGCAATTCAAAATTTCAAGGTTCTATTTGCATAATTCTGAAACTTCAAGTACTAAGTAGCAACTAACCATTTTTCTTTTCTCCTTCTCATGTTCTCACTAACTTGATTGTTACAGATCTTGCCCTGAACTTACACTCCATTCCTTCAAAGCAAACCACTTCCTTCTTTTCATTTCCTCTTTGTATGACCTCATCATTTCTCTGCTTGCCTTTTACCTTTTTAAGAAATAGAAAGAATCAAAGGAAAAGAATAATGGCTTTCATTCATTTTCACTAAACTAAAAGCATAGAGAATGAGTTCAAATTTCCAAATAGTTTAAAGCTTTAGGATAAAAGTATGGTTATTCTTTAATCTTAGGAGGTGTTGCAGATAAAACATAGCAAAAAGAGAAGTGCATGGTTGCCAAGCTTAGTGCATTTGGCCCCGCCTTTCTCTTTTCTTTAAGAAAGAAATTCACACCCTGTTCTTAATAGGTGGCTATACGCAATGAAAAAATAATATAAAATTAAAAAATAAGAAATTTATTATTTTTTCAATTTTTTTTGCTAAAAAATAAATTATGACGCCAGCATGCTAGCATCATCTAACAATAAAATTAACATCGTTAATTAATTAGATTGATCTACAACAAATTTGAAACTACAGGATTCAATTTAAACAATTTCGAATTTCAAAGTTCAATCCACATAATTTTGAAACTTCAAGAACTAGTTAGCAATTAAGCATTTTTCTTTTTCTTTTTTTCTCACGTTCTCAGTAACGTTATTATTACATATCTTTATCTGAACTTACACTCCATTCCCTGAAATCAAACCACTTCTTTCTTTTCATTTTCTCTTTATATGAACTTATTCTTTTTCTACTTGCCTTTTACCTTTTGAGAAATAGAATGAATCAAAGGAAAGGAATAATGGTTTTCATTCATTTTCACTGAACGAAAGCAGAGAGAATTGAGTGCAGGTTTCCAAGTAGTTTGAAGCTTTAGGATAAGAGTAGGGTTAATCTTTAATCTTGGGGGGTGTTGCAGATAAAAGGAAAGTGCATGGTTGCCAAGGTTAGTGCATTTGGCCCCACCCTTCTCTTTTCTTTAACAAAGGAATTCACACCCTGTTCTTAATAGGTGGTTGTGATGCAATGAAACATTAATATAAAATTAAAAAAGTAAGATTTTTTTTTTAAAAAATTTTTTGCTGAAAAATAAATTATAGCATCAATATACTGACTTCATCTAAGGATAAAATTAACATTGTTAGTTAATTAGACTGATTTGCAACAAATTTGAAATTGTAGGATTTTATTTAATCAATTTCAAATTTCAGGACTCGATTTGTATAATTCTAAAATTTCAAGTACTAATCAGCAATTAAGCATTTTTCTTTTTTCTTTCTCACGTTCTCTGTAACACCCCGTCCCAAATCGCACCGGAATCCGTGCACGTTGACCGAGGTTGACCGTTGACCGAAGGGGTCAAAAGTTGACTTTTAGACTCGGTGGGAATTTCGAGATGACTAGGGCACCGTGGCGAAGTGCACGATGCCACGAGTTCGTAGACTGGTAGCACGTCGAAAACGGAGCTACGGTTTGAAAGTTATGGACGAAACAAGTTGCGGTCCAAACTGTCCAAGGGATGCCGGAGTTGACTTTTTGTTTATGGGGAATTGAGCTTTGACTCATGCATGGTTGTGAAGTGCTCGTCGATACGAGTTCACAGACTAGCGGCACGCTCAAAACGGACATCCGGTTAAAAAGTTATGGACGTTTGAAGTTTACCGGATAGCGTTTTATTTTAATATTTTTTTTGGGTCGGTGAACAGTGAAATGCCACGTGTCAGTTTCTGATTGGTCCACGTGGCATGAACAGTGTCACGCAGGGTTTTAATTTTGAAAAACTCTCGGGGAAGAGAGAGAAAGAGAGAGAAGAGAGAGAAAGAGAGAGAAGAGAGAGAGAGAGCCACCGCCGGCCACCGGATTTTGCCACTGTTCCGGCCGAGTTACTGTACACGTGCCGGACAGAAAGCTTGCCCACCTCATTTCCGGCAAAACCTCCAAATTTCACGGCGAACGGCCGCCGGACGCGCCCGGATCGGACGTCCGAAGTTTGGCGGCGATTTTTCCCCCTCCACCGCCGGCCACCGCGAATCGGCACTATTCCGGCCGATATACAGTACACGCGCCATACACCCAGCATCCTCTCCTCAAGTCCGGCCTACCCACCAAAAATCACGGCCATCGGACCACCGACGCGCCGGGATCGGAGCGTTTTCCGGCGAGGGGTCGAAAATCTTCAAACGGTGATTTCTCCGCCGTCCGACCTCCGTTTTGCTCACCGTCGGTCCCGTTGGATTGCTCTCCTCACGATCTACAAATCTGCAAAATTTCACAACAAACGGCCACCGTCGGAAATTACTGTTCCGGCGAGTACCCGAAAATTTCAGGCCAGCTCCAGTCTGCAGTGTTCGACCTCCTGAACCCAAATCCGACTTCCGTTTCCACCAATTCGCGACGGTTTGGGAGAATTGCGGAGCCGAAACCCGAAAAGCTTCCCGATAAAATTCAAACCCCGTCGGGTACGATCATCGAAAATTAAGACCGGATCTGTGATTAGCATCACTCGAGCTTCGATTCGGTATATGATTCGTAAATTTTAGTTATCGTTTGTGTTTTGACCCCCCGGGTACCGGGTATTATTTACCCGAATAAAATATTAATTTATTTGACTGTCTGTGAATTTTGTTCTAGGAGCACCGGTGAGTCGTAGAATTGATCCCGTAGTGGATCATGGGTTAATTGCGTGCTCCATGTGAGTGACCCACCTTCAAATTAATTTTGGGGAATTTAATTGATGAATATATTATGTGTGAATTAAATATTTGGAATTTAATTTCTATGTGCCAAATATTTATTGGATTTATTGTAGAATTATTTATGAATTTATTGGATTTAAGAAAATGCGAATTCTACAAATTTATGCCGTGTGGAATTATTTTATGGTTTTGAGGATTTTGAAATTGGTGTGGTTTTAATGGTAAATTGGGCACGATTTGATTTTCAAATATTTCAAGGAAAATATTTGGTTATGTTGGTGATTTCAATTTTTATGAAATATGCCCATAAAATATTATGGGATTTGATTATGATATTTCGAGAAATTATTTATGCTTGGAAAAAAAAATGTGGATATTTGAATTGATGGATTTGGGAGTTGGTGGATTTGAAAATCATGGAATTTATGGTATAGATTATAAGGAAATTGTGGAGAATTTCCCGGTTCAAGCGGATGGATTATGCCCGCTATGCTTATGAAAAATGTGAAAATTGTTTTATGATTTAAATTTATGGATTTTATAATTTTTAGATGCACCGTGCACGTACTGGTGTTCTGATTATGTGATATGGTATATGTGATATGGTTAGTGTGCACACGGTTGTGATTAACGCGCAGGTGGGTGTGATTAGCGCGCAGGTGATGTGATTAGCGCGCAGGTGGGTGTGAGTAGCGCGCGGTTGATATTATGAGGGTGTCCTGTGGATGCCATCGGAGAGGGCGGCCACCCCCCTTTGGCCGGGACACCAGGTTAGCAGCGGCGCTGTGGGACGCCACGCGACCGTATGCCGGTTTCTCTCTATAACCTCTTGTCTGGCGGTACCTTGGGACGCTGGGTACTGTTGGCGCCACTGGTATATAGTGGGTGCATCAAATGATTTTCAGAACTGTGTTTTAAAAATAAAATGTTTGGAAACTGAATTGGAATTAAAAATATAATTGTTACCGCTTCTGGTATTTAATTGATGTCTTGGTTTTCGGGGCATATGGATAAAGGGTTTTTGTGAAATTGTTTTAAAAGGGGAACCTTTCCAACTGAGAGAATTGTAAGGGTTTTGAGAGAAAATATTATTTCCAAATAATTATTATTTATACTTATTATTGTGATAATATATGGTATAGTAGTAGGGTCGCTCACTGAGATGATTAGCATCTCACACTCTTAAATTCCGTTCCTCTAGGTACAAGGTTGTCGGCGTTCACTCGGAGCGGACTTGATCTTCCTCGCTGTTTTAGGTCGTGCTGTACCCTGTTTTTCTTTTATTGCAGTTGTAATATTTCTTTCATTCTTGTTGTATTTATTATGCACTGGATTACTGTATTTATTTTGAAGTGCTGCAAAAATTTGTGGAATCAATTTGTAGTATTGTGGGAGGAATAAGGGGATATTTTTAGAAGTGTGTTTTCAGTGCAGGTAGTTTGTGGTAAGTAAATCCCTTAGGGGAGGCTCTGCCGGATTTTCCGTTGGAGAGTTCGGTAGGGTTTCCCTGGGATCAGGGCTGTCTAGGGTTCCGGGGAAGGAATTCTGGACGGGTCCTGACATTCTCACTAACATTATTGTTATAGATCTTTCTCTAAACTTACACTCCATTCCTTGAAACCAAACCACTTTCCTTTCATTTTCTCTTTGTATGAACTTATTCTTTCTCTACCTGCCTTTTACCTTTTCAAGGAATAGAAAGAATCAAAGGAGAAGAATAAGGGTTTTCATTCAGTTTCACTAAACTAAAAGCAAAGAGAATGAGCTTAGATTTCTAAATAGTTTGAAGATTTGGGATAAAAGTATGGTTATTCTTTAATCATGGGGGGTGTTGCAGATAAAACATGGTGAAAAAGGAAGCGTGTGGTTGCTAAGGTTGGTGCATTTGGCTCCATTCTTCTCTTTTCTTTAAGAAAGGAATTCACATCTGCTCTTAATAGGTGGCTATAACGCAATGAAAAAATAAGAAATTTATTTTTTTCAATTTTTTAAAGTTTTTTTGCTGAAAATTAAATTATACCGACTCATCTAGTAGTAAAATAAATGAAACTACAATATTCAATGTAAGCAATTCCAAAGTTCAAAGTTCGATTCATATAATTTTAAAACTTCAAGTACTAATTAGCAATTAACCATTTTTTTTTCTCACATTCTCACTAATGTTATTCTTACAGATCTTTCTCTGAACTTACACTTAATTCTTTGAAACCAAACCACTTCTTTCCTTTCATTTTCTCTTTGTACAAACTTATTCTTTCTCTGCTTGCCTTTTACATTTTCCCGATTATTATTTTATTGTGATTTAATTGTATTTATTATACATGAGAAAGTATTTTCATTAATTAATTGTGTTTGGATTTTTATATTATTTTTGGGCATAATTGGTTTGAATATTTTAAAGAAATTATTTGCTTAATTGGTGGTTTAAATTTTATAATTATGCCCATGGTATATTATTGTTGAACCTCGTGTTATGAGAAAAATTATTGTTTTATTGTTATCGATGTTTTCGTACCGGGTTTGTTAAAGGAAAATATGTGGGATGGTAAATGTGAAAATTGGTATATTTCCTACGGTAATTTTGGAAAAACGGTACGGTTATGATTAATTTAGTCATTATTTTAGATGCACTCATACAGTATTGGTGTTCCGGTATATATGTGGTTAGCGCGCCAGTATTATGTTTCCTGTGAGTTGCCATTGGACCGTGGGCAGGCAAGTTTGATATTGGCCACAGCCGCCCCCCTCCTTGGCCAGGATGACGGTTTCAGCAGCGGTACTGTCGGGACGCCGAAGTGCCGTTTGCAAGTTTCTCTCTTTAACCCCCTGCCAGTCGGTGCTCGGGACGCTGGATATCGGAGGGCATCACTGGTATATGATGTGGTGCGTCAAGTATAAGTTTTCAGATAAAATTTCAAACCCCAAAAATGTTCAAAAAATTATTTATTATATTTATTTACATTTTAATTATATTTGGAGTATTTATTTATTTGTTGTTTATTAAGTTGTTTGATCCCTTGGTTTTCGGGAAATGCGAATATCGGGTTTTGTGAAAATGTTTTAAAAAGGGAACATTTCCAACAAAGTGAATAGTGAGAGTTTTGAGAGAAACTATTATTTTCAACTGTTATTATTTATTTACCTATTTAATTGCCGGTATTAATTAAATTCCCTTATTTGTTATATTATTATTATTATTAAAAGTGTTCAGTAGCTAGGGTCGCTCACTGAGATGATTAGCATCTTACGTTTTTAAATTCCGTTCCCTTAGGTGCAAGGGGTGGTAGACGTTATTCCGGAGCGAACAAAATCTCCGCCGCTATCGTAGTTCGAGAAGTACCTTTGTACTTGTTATTTCAGCTGTAATATTTCTTTCATCTTTGTTGTATTTTCTATTAAATAGCATTTCACGAAGTTCTGTATATTATTCTGGACACTTATGTTTTATTTATGCACTGGATTACTGTTATTCCTGTGAAGTGCTGTAAAATTGTGGAATCAATTTGTAGTATTGTGGGAGGAATAAGGGGATGAATATAGAAGTGTATTTTCAGTGCAGATAATTTGTGGTAAGTCCAACCCTTAGGGGAGGTTCTGCCGGATTTTCCATTGGAGGGTCCGGTAGGGTTTCCCTGGGATCAGGGCTTATCTAGGGTTCTAGTGAGGAATTTTGGAGGGGTCCTGACACTACCCTCGGTCCGATGACAACCACAGGACAACCTTATAAATCAACCTGCACGCTAATCACATCCACATCTACCTGCACGCTAATCACATCCACAACTACAGAATACGGGTACATGTATGATGCATCTAAAAACTTTAAATTTTTATAATACTATTAAAATAATGAATTTTGATAAAATAAGATAAAATAAAGTTTATGAATAATAAATAAATTAATTAATTTATGCATAAATATATTTTTTGGAAATACTAAATTTTAAATAAATATTTTTCTTCAAATCCATGAAATCAATTTTACCAAAACAGTATAAAAATTCTTACATAATTTAAATCACATAAAAATAAAACATTTAAATCAAATAACAATTCCTCTTAAAATTTAAAACATATATAATATTCTTCAAAATTTTGAATGATATATAAAATATAACATGTGTGAACATCTTTATGTACTAAGTGTATATATATATATATATATGTATATATATATTCACACACACACACACACACACACACACACATATATATATATATATATATATGTCTCATGTATGTGTGCATGCATATATATAAACTTAAGAAGTTAAAGTTGGGCATTATGATCACATAACTATAGTACACAGTATACAAGCATTTCAAATGTTCCAATTACTCACCCAACTCAAATGCCAACTAAAGCTTCCTGGCACCCATACACCATTTCTGTTCGTGAACCTTTAATTGAGTGTACAGATATATATATATATATATATACACATATAGAGTACAACAACTCCTCCATATGGTCATCTTACTATATATACCCCAACTTAAGCTTTTACTAATTTGGCACCACTAACAACAAGTATCCCCATAAATACAAAGGAACTTAACATTACCCTTCTAAAGAGCTACCAACTATCACTTCCATAAGACAAGCAACAACTAAACACGATAAAACAGAGGACAAAGAAAATCTCTCTTGAGCATTATAAACCAGTAGCATATATATATAATATATATATACATATAGGAACCTTGCTCATTTATAAACTCAAAATCCTCCAAAATTTAAACCACCTTAGCATTGTGAATTCTAAAACATGTCAAAACCTCATATTGGTATGCACACGCACACATATATACGTATACGTATACATATATTTATAATTTATTCAAATTTCACCACAATTATGATATTACTCCAGAAATAACAAAATTCTAAATACCCACAAACAATTGAGATATTATAGATCAAATAGAAGCTTGAGAGACATAATTTACCAATATTTAAATTAACTTAGCTTAACTCGTCGGCGGTGGTCGGAATTTCTGTCAAAAAATGCTGTCAAGTGTGTCCTCTTGGTGCACCACAAACGAGCTCGAACTGAGATACACAGGGATCACCATCATCTTTAGAAGGTTCAGATTAGTGAGAGAGGACCAGAAGTTGACCGGAAACGGCCAAAATCCGATGCATTGAAAGGAAGCCAGCCGCCGGCTTTTATGGTGTTTTCCGTCTCATCTCCCACCATGTCGGTGAACGGCGAGCACCATGGAATTTCTGGCGTGATGGGTCGTCAGCTGGCCATGGCATTGATGCTCAGTCCGGCCGGAATTGATGGCAACATAAGGAGGAGGATGACCGGCAGGGAGGAAGAGAAGGAGAGCTCGAGAGAGTTCCAGAAAGAAGAAGAAGAAAAGGAAGAAGAAGGAAGGAGAAGAGGGGCCTGTGGGTGTTTTTCCCACGTGGGGGAGAAGAAAAGAAAAAGAAAATAAATAAATAAATAAATAAAATAATATTAAAATAATAATATAATATAAAATAATAAAATAATATAATATTTAATTGGGTGAAATGTGGCATTTTCTTGTCGTGACACATGGCACCCTTTATAATGTTACACGTGGTATCACTGTTCACGCACACACATACCGATAAATACTAACAGCTGTCTCGGAAAAACTTCACAGGTCCGTAACTTTCTAAACACATGTCCAAATCGGGTGTGTTGCTAATCTACAAACTCGTATCAATGAATACTTCACAACCATACATAAGTCAAAGCTCGATTTTATAATAATAAAAAGTCAACTTCGGCATCCTCGGCATTGCGAAATAATAGATTAATATTTTTCCAAATGTCGCCCATGACGTAGATTGGATGAGAATGGAGATAATGGACAAGAAAAATGCAAGTAAATCACAGACGATGGAAAAATGTGAATTGTGTTTTTCCCCTTCATGCAATAGATATGTCTTTATTGCTGTTTGCTGGGCTTACAACATCATATCTGAAGTGGGTTGGTAGTTTATATTTTGTTAAAACATCTAATGTCAAATGCTTATTAAGATATAATAAGCTCGACTTCAGAATTCAAATTGAACGCTGGACTTGAAGTTAGAAGTTGACTTTTAGAATTGCTATGAAAACAACAATTTATTCAATCAAGGTTTTATATCATTTTTCTGATTCAATATATTTGAAGAAATCCATATTATGCTTCCAAATCCCCCCATGAATTCTATCTTTTTGGTCTAGTATTATTTTATTTAATTTTTGGTGTACTAAAAATATTTTTACTAGAAAAAAAATTCCAATTTTAGTTTTATTGTATTTTCTTCTAATTTTTATTTTTGTAATTTTGTTCTAATTTTTTTATGGTTTAGGTGTAAAAAAATATTATTAATTTTTGGTCTAATAAAAAAAATTTTATTAGAGGAAATTTCCAATTTTATTTTTATTTTTTTTGGCTAATTTTAGGTACAAAACATTTAATTTCTTTGAAATTTAGTTGAAATAAAATAGGAATGGATAAAAATTTTCAAATAGATTACCACAGATATAAAATAAAAAAAATAAAAAAAATTATTTTTTTCAACATTTTAAAAATTTTTTAACTAAAAAATAAATTATGACATTAGTATACTGACATCATCTAACGGTAAAATTAATACAGTTAATTAATTAGACTGATTTATAACAAATTTGAATCTAGATAGTTAGTTTAAGCAATTCCAAATTTCAAAGTTTGATTCACATAATTCTGAAACTTTAAGTACTAATAAACAATTAAGCATTTTTCTTTTTTCTTTCTCACATTCTCACTAACGTTACTATTACAGATATTTCTTCAAACTTACACTCCATTCCTTGAAACCAAACTAGTTCTTTCCTTTCATTTTCTCTTTGTACGAACTTATTCTTTCTCTGCTTGCCTTTTGCCTTTTCAAAAAATAAAAAGAATCAAAGGAAAAGAATAAGGGTTTTCATTCATTTTCGCTGAACTGAAAGCAGAGAGAATGAGTTTAGATTTCCAAGCAGTTTGAAGCGTTAGGATAAAAGTAAGGTTATTCTTTACTTAGGGGTTATTGTAGATAAAACATGGTCAAAAGGGAAGAGCATGGTTGCCAAATACAAAATGAAAAACTAAGAAATTTTTTTTTCATTTTTTTTTGGGCCGAAAAATAATTATGACATCCACATTTTGACGTCATCTAACGGTAAAATTAATACAATTAATTATTTAGACTGATTTGCAACAAATTTGAAACTGCAGAGTTGATTTAAGCAATTTCAAATTTCAGGGTTTTATTCGTGTAATTCTGAAAACTTATATACTAATCATCAATTAACCATTTTTCCTTTCTCTTCTCACACTCTCACTAACATTATTGTTACAGATCTTTCTTCGAACTTACACTTCATTCCCTAAAAACAAACCACTTCTTTCCGTTCATCTTCTCTTTGTACAAACTTATTCTTTCTTCGCTTGTCTTTTACCTTTTCAAAAAATAGAAAGAATCAAAGGAAAAGAATAAGGGTTTTCATTCATTTTCACTGAACTGAAAGCAAAGAGAATGAGTTCATATTTCCACGCAGCTTGAAGCTTTAGGATAAAAGTAGGGTTATTCTTTAATCTTGGGGGGTATTGTAGATAAAATATGGCAAAAAGGGAATTGCGTGGTTGCCAAGATAGTGCATTTGGCCCCACTATTCTCTTTCATTTAAGGAAGGAATTCACACCCTGCTCCTAATAGATGGCTGTGACACAATGAAAAAAATTTATAGTATACAATACTAAAATTGATACATGCCAAAACAAATACATATTACAACATATGCTAGTTTTTCACTCCAAATTAGTTGTAATATTTTTTTACGACCAGACCATAAAAAATAAAAATTAGAAAAAATATAATAAAAATAAATTTTTATGCTTTTTTTTTATTATTTTGTCTAATATA